>NW_021604932.1:535362-610846 GCF_004785775.1 Grammomys surdaster | reverse complement strand
CTCTCTCTCTCTCTCTCTCTCTCTCTCTCTCTCTCTCTCTCTCTCTCCTTTAATCTTTTTACAATCCTGTAGTCTGCTTGCCTACAATTACTCACCTTATTCCTCCTTCCCCATGTCTCAAAGAAGATGCCCCCTACCCCTCCTGCACCCAACCAGCCTCCCAACACTCTGGGGTCACATGTCTTTAGACAGTTAGGTTCCTGTTTTTAAACTGCAGCTCAACCTGGCTGTCTTTAGCTGTATATGAGCCTGGGGACTGGAAGCACCTTGTGTATGCTAGCTGTTTGGTGGCCCAGTATCTGAGAATTTCAAGAGTCTGCCCTATTTGAGTCTGCTGGCCTTCCTATGGAGTCACTATCTTCCATATCTTCTTCATGCTTTTCCCTAATTCAACCACAGGGGTCCCTGAATTCAGTCAATTTGTTGAGTGTAAATATCTGCGCTTCTCTGTCAGCTGCATGCTGGGCCTCTCAGATAAAAGTCATGCCAATATTCTGTCTGTAAGCACACCATAATATCAGTAATGGTGTCTGGTTTTGAAGACTCACTTTGAGATGGATCTTAAGTTGCACTAGTCACTGGACCATGTTTCAGTCAGTCTCATCTCTATATTTGTTCTTATAGGTCTTTTAGAAAGAAACCATTTTGGGTCAGAGTTTTGACAGTCAGATGACAAACCCTTTCCTCCACTAGAAGGCATGTGTTTCTCCTAGAGGCGAACTTTGTAAGTTCCCTCTCTTTAAAGTTGTATATTTCATCTTAGGTCACACCCTTTGAGTCCTGAGAGTCTCTCAGCTCCCAGGTTTCTGGTACAATCAAAGAGGTCCCCTTACCTCCCACCCCTCATCGTTATATATTTGCTACCCTGAGAGCTTCTCTCCTGTGTCCTCCACATACCTGATCATTTTATTTTTCTCACCCCCTAATCTTCCCCACCATATTCCTCACTCCCTCTGCCTCCTGTGATTGTTTTCTTCTTCCTCTCAAGTGGGATTGAAGCATCCTTACTCCAGACCTTCTGCTTGTTAACCTTCTTAAGTTATATGGATTGTATCCAAGATATTCTGTAGTTTTTGGCTAACACCCACTTATTAGTGACTACATAATGTGCCTGTCCTTCTGGGTCTGATTTAATTCACTCAGGATGGCATTCTTGGTTTCTGTCAACTTGCCTGCAAAACTCATGATGTCCTCGTTCTTAATAGAATGGAACACAGTCATTCCATTCTGTAAGTGAACCACATAGTCTGTATCCATTCTTCCTTTTTGGGACATTTGGGATTTTTCTAGCTTCTGGTATCACAAATAAAGCCACAATGAACATAGTGGGGCATGTATCCCTATGGTATCCTAGGGCCTCTTTTGAATATATATCCAAAAGTGGTATAGCTGAGTCTTCAGGTAGATCTATTTCCAATATTCTGAGGAAATTCCAGATTGACTTCCAGAGTGGTTGTACCAGTTTGCAATCCCCCTGCAATGAAGGAGGGATCCTCTTTCTCCACATCCTCACCAACATGTGGTATCACTTGAGATTTAATATTAGCCTTTCTGATTGCTGTTAAGATGGAATCTCCGGGTCACTTTGATTTGTGTTTTGCTGATCACTAAGGACATTAAACATATCTTTAAGTGCTTCTCAGCCATTCAAGACTCCTCTGTTATGAATTCTCTGTTTAGTTCTATGCCCCATTGTTTGATTGGGTTGTTTGATGACTTGTTGGGCAGCTACTTGAGTTCTTTATATATTTTTGATACTGGCCCTTCATCAGATGTGAGGTTAGTAAAGACATTTTCCAAATCTGTAGTTTTGCTGATTTGTCCCAGTGAAGTACTTTTGTTTTTAAAAGATTTTCAGTTTCATGAGGTTTCATTTATCAGTTGTTGATGTAAGAGTCTGAGTCATTGGGATTCTGTTTAGGAAATCCACCCTACCCTACCCTACGCCCAACCCCAGTGCCAATGATATCAAGGCTCTTTCCCACTTTATCATCTATTAGATTGAGTGTATCTGGTTTTTTGTTTAGATCCTTAATCCACTTGGTCATGAGGATTGTGCAAAGTGACAAATATGTGTCTATTTTCATTTTTCTACATACTGACTGCCAGGTAGATCAGCATCATTTATTGAAGATGTTTTCTTTTTTCTATTGTATATTTTTGTCTTCTTTGTCAAAGATCAAGTATGAATTTATTACTAGGTCTTTAGTTCTACCAAGTTTATTGGCCTGTCTGTCTCTTATCAGTACACTGTTGTTTTTATCATTATTGCTGTGTAGTACAGTTTGAGGTAAGTGATGGTGATTCTTACAGAAGTTATTTTATTGTTAAGGGTTGTTTTTCCTATCTTTCATTTTTTTTTTTTGTTTTTCTATATGAAATTGAAAATTTTACTTTCCATGTTTGTGAAGAATTTGAGTTAGAATTTTCATGGGGATTGCATTGAATCTGTTGCGTGCCTTCACTAGGTAGCCATTTTTACTTTGTTAATATTACATATCTAAGAGCTTGGGAAATCTTTCCATTTTCTTTGACTTTTTTTGTTTTCTTTCTTGAGAAGTTTCACTTGTTTTGGTAGTTACACCAAGAAATTTTTGTATTTTTTCTGACTATTGTCAAGTATGGTGCTTCCTTATTTTTTTTCTCAGCCTATTTAACATTTGTTGAATGAAGGCTACTGATTTTTTTTTTTTAGGTAATTCTATACTCATCCACATTGCTGAAGTTGTTTATCATATGTAGAAGCTTATTGGTTGATTTTTTGGGTTGTTCAGCTATGCTATCATATCATCTGAAAATAATGAGTCCTTCACTTCTTCTTTGCCAATTTATATTCTCTTGATCAGCTATTGTAGTTTCATTGCTCTAGCTAGAATTTTGAGTACTATATTGTATAGATATGTGGAGAATTGCACCCTTATTTTGTCCCTGATTTTAGTGGGATTGCTTAAAATAACTCTTTATTTAATTTGATATTGGTATTAGTTTGCTCTATATTACTTTTTATTATGTTTAGGTACAGCTCTTGAATTCCTGATGTCTCCAATACTTTTAATATGAAGGAGTGTTGTATTTTATTAAAGGCTTTTTCTATGTTTTCTGAGATGATAATGCAATTTTTTACTTTGAGTTTGTTTATGTAGCAGATGCTAGAAATTAGCTTTTGTATATTGAATCAGCCTTGCATCTATGGGGTAAAGCCTTCTTGAATGTGATGAATGATGTATTTGGTGTGTTCTCATGTTCAGATTTCTAGAATTTTATTGAGTGTTTTTGCATTGATAATCATAAACAATATTGTTGGGAAGTTATGCTTTATTGTTGCTTCTTTGTGTGCTTTACATATTAGGGTAATTGTGGCTGCATAGAATGAATTAGATATCATTTCTTTTGTTTCTATTTAATGGAATATTTTGAGAAGTGTTGGTATTAGGTCTTCTTTGAAGGACTGGTAGAATTCTGCAGTAAAGCCAACTGGTCCTTGGCTTTTTCTGGTTGGAAGGCTTTTAGTGATTTCTTCTATTTCCTTAAGGGATATGGCACTGTTTAGATAGTTTACGTACTTTTGGTATAAATTTGGCATGTGATATCAGTCTAGAAAACCATCCATTTCATCTACATTTTCAAGTTCTGTTGAATATAGCCTTTTTAGTAGGATCTCATGATTTTCTTAATTTTCTCAGTGTCTTTTTTTTTTTTTTTATGTCTCCCTTTCCATTTCTGATTTTTCTCTTCAGTTTATTTGGCTTGGGGTTTGTCTACCTAGCAGACTTTCTCAAAGAACCAGCTTTTAGTTTTGTGATTCATATTATCAATGACATTGTTTCTTCATGGTTTATATCTGTCCTGGTTCATCCCTCTTGTGGATCTAGGCTGTTAGCTTTTGTGTTTTATTGGGAATTGAGTCTGTTGATACTGAAAGATATCTAAGACAAATGATAATTACTGTTATATTTGAGGTTGTAGGTAATCTACTTGTGTTTGAGTTTTGCTTCTACAATCCTCTGTAGGGCAGAATTTGTAGATAGAGATTGTTTTAGTTTGATTTTCTCATAGAATATTTTGGTTTCTCCATCTATAATAGCTGAGAATTTTGCAGCATAGTAGCCTGGGTTGACATTTGTCTTCCCTTAATTTTTTGCATGACTTCTTCCTTGATTCTTCTTTTTATTACAATCTCTGTTATGAAGTCTGGTGTAATTCTGATAGGTCTGCCTTTTATGTCTTTGTTTTCCCTTACAATTTTCAACATTGTTTTTTTGTCCTATGCATTTATTGTTTTGGTAATTGTATGACAAGAGGATTTTCTTTTCTGATCCAATCTGTAACTTTATTGTACATTTATGGCCATCTCTTTCTTTAGGTTGGTGAAGTATTCTATGAATTTGTTGAAGGTGTGTTTGGGTCCTTTGGGTTGTGAATCTTTCTTCTCTTCTATTCCTATTATTCTTAGATTTCATCTCTTCAATTCTGTCCTGGATTTCTGAATATTTTGAGTTAGGAATTTTTTTTATATATTCTTAATTTTCTTGGACTGCTATGTCAATATCTTCTAAGTTATCTTCTATGCCTGAAATTCTTTCTTCCATCTCTTATATTCTCTTGTTGGTGTTTACATGTGCAGTTCCTGACCCCTTCCTTTACTAGGTTTTGCATTTCCAGGGTTTCCTCCATGTATGATTTCTCTATTGTTTCTATTTCCATTTTAGATCTTGGACTGCTTTGTTCAATTATTTTAACTGTTTGATTGTGTTTTGCTGTATTTCTTTAAGGAAATTATTTGTTTTCTCTTTAAAGGCCTCTACCTGTTTATCTGTGTTTTCCTGTATTTCTTTCAGTGAGTTATTTACACTCCCCTTAAAGAAGTCTATTATCTTCATAAGATAAAATTTTAAGTCAACATAATGGTTTTGAGATGTATTGGGGAACCCAAGTTTTGTTGTGATGAAAGAACTTGATTCTGATGTTGACTGTGGGACTGCGTAAGGGTATCCTGGGTCATGGTTGAGCAGGTGCCTAGAACCCCAAGACTCTGCATACTCTGCTGCGTGGAATTCTGCACGAGAACCGGCAGGAGTTCGGTCCCTCCCATCATCCAGGATCCTGAAAAGCAGTCACATCTCCATAGAGTCACATAGGCCAGGCTATAGGCCTCAGGCCCTAGGGATTTACATACTAATGAAGGCCAGAGGGCAGAGCAAATTAAACATGCCTCCCTCAGATCCTCCCCTAATCCTCCCCCTTTCTCCCTCCCTATATAACTCGGGACTGCCCTGAGTTTTTGGGGGTACGCCTAGATCCATCTATTATCTGCCATGACAATAAACCTTTTTGGAACCAAGGACTTCCTTGTGTTACTGGGGCCTGCTGCCGCCAAGGCCCTAAGGCCGCTGGAACCATAGGACCTTTTCTCTAATGTGGGACCCGCCACAGCGGTGGAAGCCCCCCTGGCACATAAGGTCTGTTTCAATTGCTTTAGACTTTGGCTTTAGCCATGGAAATGTATGGAAACTCACAAGGTGATTCATGCTTACGTCCATGAAGAATCTGGGTATGGGTGAAAGGACCATTGAGGCCAGAGTGCAAGAAGAAGCACAGTGACTTGTGAAAGAACTAAAGAAAACCAATGGTAAGTGCAGGTTAGGCTCTGATTTTTATATCTTCGTCTATGCTTGTCTTTATGATACAATTTTGTCTATTTTATTCTAAGATTGTTTTCTAATGAGATGTCATGAATATAGGTTTTATGTTAGTTTTAATGCATTATTGGAGTCATAAACTCACCTAAATACAAATGTCATTTGTTTTTTGCATGTCATCATGAGACAATGACTGTCAATGATAATGTTTACCATATAAGTGTAAGGAGCATTCACAACATAGTATTTGCTTTCTTATTTTTTTTTCTTTTTTGAAGTGCAATATTAGCACTTCTTCTTTCAAGTTTCTATGTGGTCTTTTACAATCATGTTTGTAGTTCTTAGTAACACTGGTGTGAGGGATTTTTTCATTTCACAGCTGATTATAATATAATTTTGATCAACTATTGTATCTCTGATCTTTCATGACATAAATCTGTTATAATTTCTTCTTGCATAACATTTATTATGTCAATTAATAACCTTTCTAAAACACACTTCAACAAAAAGCATTCAAAATTTATGCAAGAATGTAAACTGGTATAATGATTCATTAAACTAAGCTAGAAACAGTTTCACTGCCCCTAGTATTTCACTATCTTCAGTCTTAGAAGTCATCTTGACCTTTATAGATTTTGTATTACAAAATTGATCTGTGTAACTTTGCTAACACTCTTGTTGGTAGTCAGCAGTACTTTCAATATAAGTATTACATTGTTTTTTATAAATCTGTATGAATACATTTTGACTATTTTTTACTTAAAGCTACAGTAAATGAATGTCAATCTTATTTACCATATGAATGGCATACACACAACAAAAATAACCTCAACATCTTTCATTTCATACTTTTTACTTAAAAGTGTTCTATATACAATTGTTTATTGTATGTTGTTAAATGTTGTTGAATTCCTGGTATAACATCAATAATCTCAACAAATTCCACATGTTTAATATAAACACATGTGACTCTTGTTTGAATCTATATAATTTAAGATCACCTTTACCACAACATCACAATTTTGATTCTATGATCACAGAAATTTTTACTACTGAAAGCAATAAAAAGAAACAAGCATGCTCTCGTAGATTGTTATTATTTTTCTTTCTGTCAGAAAACATTGACCAAACTAAGCTGGTGGTGTGTTCACATGACTTACCATTTTGGGAACCATTGGAGGACCTCAGAGAAGGAACTTGGAGGCATTAACTGCATCAGAAAACATGGGGGATAGAAGCTAAATGGCGTGTTCCCCTTGTCTTTCTCACTGACCTTTTTCTACAGCCCAAAACCACAAGCTCAAGACTGGAATTGCCCATAGCAGGCTTAGTGTACTCCATCATCTGTGATGAAGGAAGAGAATAGAAACATGATCACAGATAAGTTTCCTAGAGTTGTTACTCAACTGAGCATCCTTCTTTGTATTAACTTTAGTTAGTGTTAACTTGAGTAAAATTAACCAGCATAATAACTGATGATTTATTCAACTTCAAGTGAAATAAATCACATGATCAACATAATCCACACACTTTAAATATTTTTGTAATATAATATCTTGATAGTTAAAGGAAAATATCCATAAATTTTAGTTTTGCTTAAATATATTAAATGTGAAGATATGCAATGATAAATATTTACTTTCTTTTCAGTAAATACTAGTGCAAACTGGGTTGAGATCATGAAGATATTTTTGTAATAGTAGATCTTGCATTTTCACTTTGCTTTTCCTTATAATATTTTGTTCCTCCATTTTCTCTCATTATGCTTAGTTACCACCAAATTTTAGTTTTGTTTTTAACTTTCACAATGAATATTACTATGATGCATCTATTTCTTAGATAATAAAATTCATTGCTTGAAAATGATCCTGTGAAAGTACTCATGTGTTTTGTCCAATCATTTGCTTTACCTTGCATGGACACTTAAAAATGAATTCTCTCATACCACTTTTTCATATAAGTGTATCATGAAATACATAGCAGTTGTTGACATTGTATTTTCTTCATATATAAGAGTCTTATATTCTGTTTTTTAATTTGTTCCTTCTAATTCACATATATATATATATATATATATATATATATATATATATATATATTTCTTTTTAAATTTGATTTTGGTTATAGTTTTCTTTCTCATTTTTTGATTTTTTTGTCCACTTATTTTAGAGATACTATTTCTCAGAGTAAATCTAACACTCATGGAACTATGTTATAGACCAGACTGACATGGAACTCAAATTTCCTCATGCATCATAGAACTGTCCCTTCCAAATATCCAGGATTGGTACTATTGACATGGATAGGGGCATTGTAGGATTTGATTCTCCTCTTGCCCTTCCTTCCACAAATAAGCACACAAACTCTACCAACCCAATAGGATTTCAGTGCCTCTTTATCACAGTCTATGGCAAACCACATTGTATTTATTTCTTTATTTGAGAGAATGAGCTTTGTATATCCACTGGTACCTATAGTGACAAAATATAGCACAGAAGAAAGAGCTTACATGCTCAGTGATCAAAATGTTTTCGAGTCAGAACCAAGAATTCTTGCAGTCATTTCCCCTTCTCTTCAGAGAGAAGACACCAAAAAGTTACATTCAAAGATTTCTTCATCTTATTGATAAAGTCACCAAATAGAGAAAATATCTGAGCAATGGTTAATGACATTCTGTCAGACCTGTTTTATCAAATCTACTTGCCTCATTTTGTTACCAAGATTGAGAGCATAGGAAATGGAAACAAGAGAGACATAGTCAACATGCATGACATTGTAAAGATCTACAGTTTATCCCAATCACTTGGTAAAAGACTTGGGAGCACAGGCCCTGTTTGATATTAAGAATGCTACATTGTCAATAGATCTCATGAAATGAATAAGTTGAAAGACATGTTGAATGGATATAACCAAATATTAGTTCTCTAGTCTGATTTTTAGAATTCTGTAACACATCCACATGTCAAGCCAAAGAAACAAACAATAAGTAATCCTTGTAAAGCTTGTTAGTACCAACTCATATTAGACTTAAGACTATTAACTCTGAACATTCATTTCAAAAATGAAAAAAAAGTACACATGGGAGACTGTGACCTCAATACAAAAAAATATAAGAAATAAGTAAAATGTCTACATATCTTGAAGGACATGTGTAATGCAGACCTTTGGATAGCACAAGTTTTCATCAGATGATCAGAAAAGGTCTCTAAGAAAATATGCCAGAAATAAATTTGTCAAAATGATTCGTGTCAAATTTAAACTGTCTGTTAAACGCATGGAGTCTGTATAGAAACAAATTTCTTGTAATGAGAAATAAGTTGATCATGAAAGTGTATAAGTAGTATATTCTAAGGCTGTCAGTGTACCAAAGGTAGAATCTTTGGAATTTGACAACAAAGATGAAGACAGTGTCATTGATGCTGTTTGAAAAGATGAATGCAACTTAGCTTAACTGTGTAATGCTGAAAACTATTCTCCCTTATCAAAGTGCAACACTTATACAAAAGCACTTCAGTGGCTTAACATGCTACACCTAATCCAAAAATCTATTAGAGTGAGAGGTCTATGAATAAGCACAGAGATCTCCAGGAAATCCATATATATCATTAAACTTTTGGTATTTTCATAGTTATTGCATGTTTCTTTTGGAACACTAGTGGGGGCCACATTTGGAAGATATATACGTGCTTATAAAAATAAAGATTTTATTCAGAGCATTCTTCTGACTTTAAATTCTGAATAACATATGGTGAAATAACTGGACAATTTTTAGGACTTTATATCATTTAAGTCAAGGTCCTTGTATGTGGTAATGAACAGCCTTATTTAACCAGAGAGAATGAAAACTGAGTCAGTTTTAAGTTTCATGTGATCATGATTCTCCACCAGATTAGTACTTACCAGGTATTCATAATTAACTTATGGCATGCAGTTTCTAAAGTTCTTTAACCTGTTAACAAGTTCAAATGTATGTGTATTTTAAAAAAATTTAAAAATTGTCTCAAACTTTTAGGCTCACCCTGTGATCCCCAATTCATCATAGGATGTGCTCCCTGCAACATGTGGTGCTCCATTATTTTCCAGAATCATTTTGATTATGATGATAAGGATTTTCTTAGCTTGATAGAAAAATTGAAGGAGTGCAATGAATTCTTTACACCTGCTCGGTTTCAGGTAAAGCAAGGACTTTTAATTTTGAAAACATATGTACCATCTTTCTCACAGGTTAAAATCAATAGGGAACAAGTAGCCAGGTGACTAATGCTACACTTCTGACTATCATATTATGCAAAGAATATCTGGGATTCCAAGCTCTAACCTATACAATCAGTAAATCTAAGGGGCAAATGGCAGGATCGATCAACCCTGCTGGCTACTTATCCATGAATTTTCTCAGTAACTTCCACAGAATTGTTTGTAAAATCATACCATTCACTTCTTCAAATGCGAGTCGTCACCTATAGGACATTCTTTTATATTGTTAGTTCCATTCCTACATTAAAAAAATTAAACTAATTTTCATCATATGATGTCATGATGACATCAGTAAAGAAAGAACATTCTCTCAAATAAGGAAGAGTATTAATGGCAATGAAAGTTTTCAGGAAAACAGAGTAGTTACAGTTGTTTTATGGATCAGCTGGGATTACAGTTGATAATGAATGGTACAGGTCAAAATGAAAAGAATAGATTTTAATACTGTAGGGACCATAAACACCCTCACATATATGTCCTGTCCTTAACTGGCATTGGCTGCACACTTCAAATAAAATGTTTGTGTGATCATGCACAAAATGTAAAGTCGTATGTTGTGCTATTGATTTCAGGGTATTTTGAATCTCCATCTACTTCTAAAAAGACATTGCATATCAGAACTGGGTAGATAGAAATAAAGATCAGGAACTAGATTTCTTTTATAAATCTGATCACTATAAACTTTAAATTTCTATTGTCACTTTAAAAGTGTGAGTGGTAGTAATTTATATCAGATGGTGATTCAAACTTGTAGAACAGAGTTTATCTGAATCATTGAGTAATTAACATGAACATTCTATAAATTCAAAAGATATGTGAATGTGGAATTATTTAATATGATATTTGTTCATTTTACAGAAAGTTGTCTCTGTTAGAATTAAGAATTATTAAATTAGTAAACAAAGTATCCAAGTTGAATTTCAATTATATCTTGTTCTTTCAATGAAAATAGCCATGTATTATGTTATAAACACATTTTAGTTGCTTAATTACAGTGTATTTGTTTAGGAAATTCTTGCATTTCTTTATAGGTTTGCAATGCATTCCCTATGCTTCTTGATTATTGTCCAGGAAGGCATAACATATTTTTTTAAAGTTATGCATATATTAAGAGTTACCTTTTGAAGAAAATTAAAGAACATGAAGAATCATTGGATGTTACAAATCCTCATGACTTCATTGATTACTTACGAATTCAAAGACTTCAGGTAAAGGGTTAATGTACAAGTATACAATTAGTTAATTGGTCAAGGATTGTATAGTACGTTGAATATTTACTAATTTACAAGTGATGTTTAAAATCATGCAAGTATCACTTGAAAGACTATTTTTTTATTACAAGTGTGGGTAGGACTGGAAGAAATAGAATGAATTTGTTAAATTGATCATATTGAGCTATTCTTTGAATTAAAGTTAAAAAAGAAAACTTAAAGTAATCAAGCAAGGTAGAATGATAAGACAAATGATAGATAAGATGAAACAAATTCCAACTTGGTTATAAATTATAAGAAGTTCTGTGTTAACATGAATAATTTCATTATCATTAGCCAGTGTGTGGATCACTTGTGTATATTATGTATTTAAAACAATATTGACATATTTGCAACACTAGACTCTAAAGAAGTTTTTAAATGGACGGTTGTGTTGTACCATTAGAAAGAGTAGGTGGATGAAAATTCTGACAATTTTTGTTGAATTTGCCCTAGTGAGGTTAAAGATAGGTGGCTACTAGATGTGCTGTGAGGATTAACTATTGGCCTTGTGTATTTTAGAGAAAAGACCCTTTGTCCACAATTTTTTGACACTAAAATTTATAAAAACAATTGATAACATTGTTTGTTGTTAGGAGTCAGTTCTGCTCCCTTTGCCTTTGTTTATATCCTTCACTGGAGGTGCAGTGTCAAAGTTCCCCATTAATGAAACTTTTTTATCACTATTTTAAAAAAAATCTAGACTCTGAGTCCCTGGTCTTTGCTACTTGTTTTTCAATGATAGCCCCCTTTTTTTTATGAATGTTGATTTTTATTCAGTTTTACCATCATTATTATCATTATTATTTCATTTTTTTTCTTTTTACAATTCAGTCATTATCCTGCTCCCAGTCTGCTCTCTGACTGTTCCTCAACCCATATCTCTTCCCCTGTCTCCAACAGGATGTCCCCACACCCTCAACCCCTAGCCCACTACACCTCCTCTCTCCCTCGGCCTCTACTCTCTGGAGGGTTAGATGCATCTTCTCTCACTGAGGCCAGACCAGGCAATCTTCTATTGTATATTTGCCAGGTGCCTCAGAGCAGCTAGGGTATACTGCGTGTTTGGTGATCAGTGTCTCAGAGATCTTAAGGATCGAGGTTAGTTGAGACTGCTTGTCTTCCTAACAGGTTACCCTACTCCTCATTTGTTCCAGCTTTTCCCTAACTGAACCACGGGGGTGCCCAGTGTCTGTCCATTGGTTGGAGTTAAGTATCTGCACGTGTCTTTTTCATCTGCTTGTTGGGCCTCTCAGAGGGCAGCCATGTTAGGCTCATATCTGTAAGTACACCATAGCATCAGTAATACTGTCAGTCCTTGAAGCTCCCTTTGAACTGTATCCCAATTTGGGCCTGTCACTGGAACTCCTTTCCTCAGTCTTTTGTCTATTTTGTCCCTGCAGTTCTTTTAGGAAGTATAAATCTGTGTCATTATCTTTGACTGTGAGATGGTAACCTCATTCCTCCACTTGATATCCTACCTTTCTACTGGAAGTAGACTCTACAATTTCCCTCACTCCACTGAAGGACATTTCATCTAATGTCCTTTCATTTGAGTCCTGAAAGTCTCTAACTTCCCAGGTCTCTGGTACATTCTAGAGGATACTCTACCTCCGCTCTACTGAGGTTGCGTGTTTCCATTCTTTCTGCTGGTCCTGAGGGCTTCAATCTTGTTTCCGACCCCATTACCTGATCATATTCCCATTTTACTCTTCCTGTGCCATCTCTCACCCAGGGCCCTCCTTTTTCCCCCCGACCCCCAGTTATTGCTCTTTTCTCCCTTCCAAATGGGATTGTGGCATCCTAACTTTGGCCCTTTGGTTAGTTAACATTCTTAAGTTCTAAGGACTGTATCTTGTGTATTCTGTATATTTTTTTATTAATATTTACTTATTAATGAGCACATACCATATATATTTTTGAGTCTGCTTTAACTCAATGAAGAAGATATTTTTGTTCTATCCATTTGCCTGCAAAACTCAAGTTATCCTTGTTTTTAATAACTGAGTAGTATGACATTGTGTGCATGAGACACGTTTTCTGTATTCATTTTCACTTTGGGACATCTGGTTTGTTTCCAGATTCTGGATATCACAAATAAGGCTGCTATTGAAACAGTGGAACAAGTGCCCTTGTGGCATTATAGGGGAATCTTTTGGGCATATGCTCAGAGTTGTATATCTGGATCTTCAGGTAGATCTATTTCCATTTTTCCGAATAACCTCAATATTGATGTCCAGAGTTGTTATTCCTCTTTCTCCATATCCTCACTCGCATGTGATGTAATCTGAGTTTTTAATCTTAGCCATTCTGATTGGTATAAGGTGAAATATCATGGTTGTTTGTTTTGATTCGCTGTTGGTTTGCTATATATTGCTTTCATTATGTTTAGGTATAAGCTTTGAATTCCTGATCACTACAACACTTTTAACATGAATGGGTCTTATATTTTGTCAAATGTTTTTTTCCACATCTCCTGAGGTTATCATGTGATTTTTCTTTGACTTTATTTATATGGTTGATTACATTAATAGATTTTTATATATTGAACCAACTTTGTAATCCCTTGGATGAAGCCTACTTGATAATTATGAGATATGATTTTGATGAGTTCTTGGATTCAGGTTGCAAGAATTTTACTGAGTATTTTTACTTCAATATTCAAAAGCAATATTGAAAGTTCTCTTTTTTTGGGGGGGGGTCTGTGTATGGCTTAGGCATCAGTGTAATTATACATTCATAGAATGAATTAGCTAGAATTCGTTTTATTTCCATTTTATGGACTAATTTGAGAAGTATTGATATTAGCTCTTCTTTGAATATCTGATATCATCTTGCCCTAAACCATCTTACCCTGCCCTTTTTTTGGTTGGGAAGTTTTTAGTGACTTCTTTTTCACTAAAAAGTGGGTATGAGCCTGTTTAGATAGCTTTCCCACTCTTGATTTAACTTTGATACATGGTACCTGTCTAGAAATTCATCCATTTCTTCTACATTTTCCAATTTTATTAAATATAGGCTTTTGTTGAAAGATACTAAGACTTTTCAAGTTTCCATTTCTATTGTTATATCTCCTTTTTCATTTTTGATATTGTTAATTTGAATATTTTCACTGGGCCCTTTAGTTACTTTGACTATGGGTTTATCTATCTCGCTGATTCTTTCAAAGAACTAGCTTTTGGCTTGTTGGATCTTTGTATCATTCTCTTTGTTTATATTTGGTTGCTTTATGCCCTGAATTTAAATAGTTCCTGCATTCTACTTGTCTTGGGTGTGCTTGCTTCTTTTTGTCCTAGAGCTCTCAGGTTTGCTGTCAAGATGCTTGTGTAGAGTTTTTCCAATTTCTTTACCAAAGCACGAAGTGCTACAAATTTTTTCTTAACACTGTTTTCATTGTGTCCCATTAGTTTGAGTCTGCTATATCCTCACTTTCATTGAATTCCAGTAATTTTTTCAAGTACATAACATTTTGCTTTTATTTTCTTAATAAAGTTTATGATAGGTAACATTTTACTCATTGACCACCACTTTAATTCTTTCACTTAATTACAAAATAAGCAGAGTGACTGTAAGATCTTTATAAATACTCCATGGTTTATATATGCAGGTTGACATATTATAGCCCGGGTTTAATCCCTTTATTTTCTTTTTTTTTCTCAGTCTGCTTTGATACCATTTTAATTACATGCAAGCATTAAGGGAAGTACTAGGTTGTGCAACTAGGAATAAATTAGATACAAATAGTCAAGGAACAAGCAAGACAATAAACACAAATAATCAAAGAGCAAGCAAGGCAATAAACAAAGTCCAGTGATCACTCCTGTGATCACTGTTTCTAATGGTTTATCAGGATGACCAAAATATCTGATCCTACTTCCCTGTCCTAGTCCAAAGCCATTTTCATGCCCAAAGCCTACTTTTTTGTTCTAGCCTAAGATTTAGATTCCTACCTGAAATTACTTCTTTGTTTTACCCTAATGACAGATCCCTTCCTGAAGCCCATTTAGTTGTCTTTGATCAATGTCAGATTCTAACCAAGCAGCCCATTTCCTTTTTATTGGCCAATGTCAAATTTTTGCCAAGCAATCTTAAAAGCTCTCCACATCTCCCCTTTTTTTATTTCATAAACAAGACTGAGCCAGTCTTAGGTCATTCTGATAAGAATGCATTCCTTACCGATCATGGAATATGAGTTATCAAAAGCAATGCACTTCTGTCTTAGGTTGGTAAGATCCTGTGCAAAATCTTACTCATCCTTGGCTTGCCAGCTGGTTAATTTAATAACTCTGTCTTGGGGTCCATTTTCAGTTTCAAGCCATGTACTTTGGCTGCCAACATGCTGATGTTTTTAAAGACAAGCTTTAACATGATGGGCAGGAATAAAAGTATTCCCAAGACAATAAGGGCTAGCATGATCAAGGCGTATATGCTATTCTTGAAGCTTGAACAATGTAGAAATACTGACATCACACCATAAATATTTTTATAAGTTGTATCTGCAGCATCAAAGCTCAGCAGAGCAGCATTTTTTAAATTCATAATTTTATCTCACTAAGCAAAGTTAAAACATCTTGAGAGGTGTTAGAAAATTTTAATTTCTTTCTTAATTTCTTCCTTGACCAAGTTTTCATTGAGTAGAGAATTGATCGGTTTTTATATGTATGTGGGTTTTCTTTTGTTTATGTTGTATTGACTATCAGACATAGTCTGTGGTGATCTGATAGGATGCATAGCAGTTTTTTTTTAAATCTTTTCATATCTTTTGAGATTTGTTTTGTGACCAATTACATTAGGTTAGTTTTGCCAAATGTACATTGATTTCCTGAGAAGAAGGTATAATATTTTGTTTTAGGGTGAAATATTCTGTAGATGTCTATTAAACCCATTTGGTTCATAATCTCTATTTCTTTCACTATGTCTCTGTTAAGTTTCTGATTCAGTGACCTTCCATTATTGAGATTGTGGTGTTAAAGTCTCCCATTATTATTGTGTGGGATTCAATGTGTGCTATGTGTTTTAGCAAAGCTGCTTTTATGAATATGGGTGCTTTTGCATTTCAAAATAGATGTTTAGAATTGAGACTTTCTCTTTGTGGGTTTTTCATTTAATGAATATAATGTGTAACTCCCCATCTGGCTTCATAACTTTTGACTAAAAGCCTGTTTCATTGGAAATTAGGATGTCAACTCCAGCTTGTTTCTTGGTATCATTTTCTTGGAAGATATTTTCTTAGCCTTTCACTCTGAGGTGGTGTCTGTCTTTGTTATTGAGGTGAGTTTCTTGTATGCAGCAAAATTCTGGATTCAGTTGCTTTCTTAGTTTACGTGTTTCTATTGGGGGGTTGAGTCAGTTTGTATTGAGCCATATTAAAGACAGATGATTGTTAATTCTTGTTATGCTTATTGTTGAAGGTGACATTGTGTGTATTTGATTCTCTTCTTTTTGTTTTGATTTGACATGATTAAAATCTTGTTTTTTCTTTGATGTAGCTACCCTCTTTATGTTGGAGTTTTCCTTCTAGAATTCTTTATAGGGCTATATCTGTAGATAGATATTATTTCAATTTGGTTATGTCCTGTAATATTTTGATTTCTACATCTATGTTGATTTAGAGTTTGCTGGGTATAGTAGCATGGGCTGGCATTCATGTTCTCTTAGGGGTTGCATGATCTCTATCCAGGCTCTATTGGCTTTTATTGTCTTTTTTGAAAATTCTGGTGTAATTCTGATGGGTCTACCTTTTATGTTAGTTGGACATTTTCCCTTTAAGCTTTTAATATTCTTTCTTTTTACAGTGCATTCAATGATTTGATTATTATGTGACAAGAGGGTTTTATTTTCTGATCCAATTTATTTGGTATTCTGTAGGCTTCTTGTACATGTATGCCCATCTCTTTCTTTAGATTAGGAAAGTTTTCTTCTATAATTTTGTAAAAGTGAATTTTGGGTTTCTTGAGGTAAGAATTTTTGCTCTTCTCTATTTCTATTATTCTTAGATTTGATCTTTCCCTTGTGTACTAGAT
Organism: Grammomys surdaster; assembly: GCF_004785775.1. Lineage (NCBI taxonomy): Eukaryota > Metazoa > Chordata > Mammalia > Rodentia > Muridae > Grammomys > Grammomys surdaster. The sequence continues at coordinate 593,680 of NW_021604932.1, read as the reverse complement.
TTTCTGGATGTTTGGGGTTAAGAGTTTTTCATATTTTGATTTTTCTTTGACAGTTGTGTCAATATATTCTAAGGTATTTTCTACACCTGACATTTTCTCTTCTATCTCTTGTATTCTGTTGTTGATGCTTGCATTCATAGTTTCTCACTGTAGGGCCCTCAAAGGCAGCCTGGTTTCTAGTTGACCTAAGTTTGGAAACTCTGGTGATCCTAAGGGATGTTAGGAGTTTTGCCTGATTCTCAGAACCTAAACTCCTGACATGAGGCTGCAGCACTCTACAGATTTGTGGCCATCACTCAAATAAGGCCAATTCCTGAAGCCCCTTCACAGATAGAGGACATGATTACAGGTCAATTTGCTTCAAGACATATCTTCATTTTAATGAGGTACTGAAAGGCCAGAAGGGCTTATCTAACTAAGCTTTCCTTCTTCAGATACTCCTCCCTGCAAAAGATATTTAATCTCAGGCCCGCCCTGAGAAAATGTTGTATGGTTTTCACTCATCTTCTCTCTGCCATAACAACAAATACTATAAACTATGGAAGGCCTCTTTTTATAGGGATTCAACGTGGGGAGCAATAGAGAAGGCCTTACCTAGAGAGTCGTGTCTAATCTCCTGCAGAAGGCTTCTCAGTACTCTCAGCCACAGAGACCATCAAGCCAATTCAGCCACTTGCTGTCCAAGCCAAGGACTCATCTCCCTGTGGGACCCAGCCAAAGCACTCTCCCCATTTTCCTCTTCTGCCGCAGGCTGTATGCAGCCTATGGAACAGCACTCCATTCTCGGCTTTTTCACAGCTTCTAGCAACACCTGGCTACCCAAGAATCTAAGAATCAGATGGTTCCTGGCTGCCCTGCAGGCCCAGGGACCTCGAGCCCGCTCCTGCTGTTCCCAGGACCTCGGACTGAGCTCCACACTCCTAGAGTGATGTCCTGTAGCTTCTTACAGCCCAATTCCTGCCCTACACCAGTGTGAGGTAATCAAAGTCAAAATTCCCGTGTTCTGCCTTCCTAAGCATACCTGTGCCTGTGGCTAGGCAGACTAGTGATCTCCCCCTTAACCCAGCACCTGACCTTGTTCCTAGGTTTTCCATTTCAATGGTTGTCCCAAGTTGTGTTTTTTTTTTTTTATTGTTTCTATTTCCATTTTTAGGTCTTGGAACATTTTGTTCAATTTCATCACCTGTTTGTTATTATTTTTCTGAATTTCTTAAGGGATTTATTTGTTTCCTCATTAAGGCCTGTTTAACTGTTTACTTGGGTTTTCCTGTATTTCTTTCAGTGAGTTATTTATATCCTTCTTAAAGAACCCTATTATCTTCATGACATAGGATTTTAGGTCGGCTTCCTGATTTTAAGGTGTTTTGGTGTATTCTGGGCTTGCTGTGGTGGGAAAACAAGCCAAAGAATGGTGCCAAAGAATACTAGCTTCTGTTGCTTATGATCTTGTGTTTGCCTCTTAACATCTTGTTATCCCTGGTATTATCTGATCTGGGTGTCTATGCCTGGAAACTGACATCTGTGTCCCTGTGTTGCTGCAGATCTCATCAGAGATCTGAGTCTCTGGTCATAGCAGACCTCCTGTGTGGCTTTCAGACTGTTAGATCTTCAGAGTTACATGTATGCTGGTGACCTGCTGCCCTGGCTGCAGTGGATGTTCTGGGAGGCCTTCAGACTGTGGGGTCTTTAGGAAGCAGACAAGTTGCTGAACTATTGTCTTGGCTGCTTCATATCTCCTGGGAGACTTTTACACTGATGGGTTTTCAAAGGACCAGTTCAGTTGTTGTCCTATGTGTAGTAGCTCTTCTCTTGGGAAACATTCAGACTGTTGAGTATGTTGCCTTGTGTGCAGTAGAGCTCCTGGGAGGCTTTCATACTGTTTGGTCAGTTGCCCTGCATGCAGTAGAACTCCTAGAAGGTCTTCAGACTGTGGTGCCTATTGCCCTACATGCAGTAGAATTCCTGGGAGGCCTTCAGACTGTGGTTTCTTCAGAGGAGCAGGCATGCACATCTGTCCTGACAGAAAGCACAGGCTGGAAATATAATGAAATTCAGGAGTTGAGGGTTCTTGGGGTTGATGAGTTCCAAGTTTACTGAGCTCCTCAGGGTTCCCACCTATTACAGCTGTTTGGGACATTCCCTTACTGGATGCCCTGTGTGCAGTGGAACTCCTGGGAGGCTTTGAGACTGTGGTGTATTCAGAGGAGCAGACAAGCTGTTGATCTTTATAGATTGCCCTTAATATGCCAGCTTCTTTCTGTACTAGCTTTTTCTGATACTACAAACATCAGTTTACAAACATCGGAACTATAATCCACTTATTCATCATTTATGGATCTTTGCATTTGTTCTACTTTACAGTTTTCTCAGCTATTAATCTATGAATATCTGTGCAGATGTTTCTTGATGGCATATTGAATTTTTCTGCATGTATATCACCAATAATGAGGTTTCTCATTCAAACCATAATTTCATATTTGCTTTTGTGAAAAAAAAACCTAAAGTTTTCAAAAAATAATGGACATTTTAATAGATATAAGAGCCTTTATTTTTGATTTTTAAGTTCTTATACAAAGTGTAGGGGAGTTTTGTTTACATAGGAGTCAGCATAATCTGGACATCAAAGCTTATACTTTGATAGAAGTATTACTTATCTATTAGGAAGCTGATTTGATCATTGTTGATGTTTATATTAAAGTGATCTTAAATATAGTTTTCAAGTATTTTTCACCAAAGTATTTTTTAAATTTTTAATTATTTTATCAGCTGAGTAACATTATATTTTATAAGTTGCCAGGAGCCATCATAGAGAAGCTAAAAATTAACAGATAATCTTCCTGAGATGGTTCTATTATGGACTGTAAATCTATGATTATTTTGGTTGTGTAAGTAAGACTGAGAAGATTATATTTGAGGAAAGATTTTTGTTACTAATTTGATTTCCTGTTATTATTAAATATATACCAAAGTAGATATAAATAGCCCCCAGTTGAGGGTTGGGGCCACCCACATATCATAAAATTTTGAAAAAAAAAATTGTCCCTGTCTAAAGGAAATGTGATAAAACTGGAGCAGAAGCTGAAGGAATGACCATCTAGAGACCACCCCACCATATAATCCATTCAATCCACAGACATTAAACCCTAACACTATTCATGATGCAAGGATGTACTTACAGACAGAAACTTGGTAAGACTGTCCTTTAAAAGGCTCTGCCAGTTCCTGACTAAGACCAATCTATTTGCTCAGAGCCAACCATAGAACCAAGCCTGGGAAGTATAATCAAAAAGTTAGGGAAAGGGCTGAAGGAGATGAATGGGTTTGCAAATCCATTTGAAGAACAACAGTATGAATTAACTATAATGCTCAGAAATCTCAGAGACTATATCATCAACCAAAGTATGCATATGGGTTGCTGCATGACTTTGGCCATATTTGTACCAATGGACTTCCCTACCTGGTATCAGTTGGAGAAGAGGCAATTAGTCCCATGGAAACTTGATGCTCAAGAGAAGGGAGATTCTTGAGGGTTATGGTGGGCATTAGTGGATGGGTGGAGAAGCACCCAGGTAGAGACAAATTGGACACCAATGGGTTGAGGAATTTGTGGAAGGGAGCCTGGAAAGAGAGATAATATTTAAAATATAAACTAATAAAATGGTTAATAAAAAATATTCAGTGGATTTGGTTTTATGTTGAGGTCTTTGATCCACTTGGACTTGAGCACTATGTAAAGTGATAAATATGGATCTATTTTCATTCTCCAACGTACACACCTCCAGTTAGACCAGCACCATTTATTGAAGATGTTTTCAAGCCATAAATGCCACATGGTTAGAAAAAATCATTAAACTACATTACAAAGGGAGATGAGTGTCTTTGTCTGGTTGGTAACAAAACAGAGAATGCTAGTGTTTTGATAATGTTGGTTATAAAATATTAGATTGCCTGAAGGAAATCTAGAGAAGTTGAGGATATCAAAATGACAGAAAAAATAATTATGTGTTATTTCTTATCCTGCCTCAACATTTAAGCTATAACCTTGTTTACAATCCTGTATCACAGCATGTTTGCAGCTTTGTCACCTACATTCATCTCCTTCTCAGCTTTCTCTTCTAAAGGTCACAAATGTGTCATGTTCTGTCTTCATGACTTAATATCTTGTCTTTACATATGCATTATCAATCCTTCCTTATTACCTAGATCATATTGCTAATTGACATTCTCATAGATTGAGCCTGGTTGTACTGACTGTGAACCTAATCTTGTTTGGAGTGATTCATTACCAGATTTATAAAACTTAAACTTTGTGTAGACTGTGCTGTTATTGTTAGTTCATAAAAAACTCTGAGAAAAAATTTAAAGCAAATTCTTTTACAGACTTGAAGCAACTAGCATAATGGCTCCAACTTTCCTATGTGTACAAATCCAATTGTGCTTCCTAACAAACAAAGGGAAGTCTAATCAGGACTGCTTAATAATATTAAAAAATATCTATGGAACTTAGGTACAAAGCGACTTATTGCAACTCGGTGTTGATATAACAAAGAAGACATAAAGCATTATAGTCAAGCATCTTTCAAGAGTCTTACTATGTTAAATGTGTAGGTTTCTCTGAATAAATGCATATCTTTGTGTGCAGATAAGATGAAAACTAAATCTTTCCTTACATGTGTTTTAATTGGAATAGACAATAAACAAAATAAGTTTCTCTTCATATTTTCTGTAAACTTATTATGCACTTTAGTCACAGAGAGAGAGAGAGAGAGAGCAGTGAAGTAGGGAGGGGGGGGAGAGAGAGAGAGAGAGAGAGAGAGAGAGAGAGAGAGAGAGAGGAGAAGAAGAAGAAGAAGAAGAAGAAGAAGAAGAAGAAGAAGAAGAAGAAGAAGAAGAAGAAAGGAGAAGATAATTTTGGGGATGCAATTTTGACAAACAGAAAAAATAAGGTTTTTTTAAATAGTTTTTGCCAGTGATGAACTTTCTACGTTCTATGTTATCAAAAAATAGATTTGACAAATATTGTGTATTCAATTTTAGTTGATTGTTCAAGGACAATATGTATCAGATAATTGAATCAAACCATTCTTAGGAAAATGGCAAACAGCAGTTGAACTATGCACCAGAACACATGGTATCATTTGTGACTTCCCTGTTTGTTGGTGGGACAGAGTCTTTAAGCTCAACAATGAGATTTGCTCTCCTGCTCTTGATGAAGCACCCACACATCACAGGTAAGGACATAGGTGATGATGCATAGCATTCCTGGGAGACTCTAGAAAGATGGAGATGGTATCCTGCACGTTGTTATTCAAAATGTCAGTAGTCAATTTTCTATTCCATTGGCTTTAATGAGAATGAAAACCAAATGAAATAAAGAGACCTTAGCTGTTGAAAAAGCCATCAAGGTTATTCATTTGTCTCAGTTCTCTGGCAGGTGTGGTAAGCAGCTTGAGCATGCATTGGACCGTGGTTACATAATGTTTTCATCCTCAAGTTGAGGCCTACTGAGCATACAAATTCTTGCATTTCCTTTCTTCATTGTGATAAATTTAACTCTGTGGTAGATAAAAGAAAACTCAGCTCATTAAGCCATAAAATATAGTCCATTATTTAAGGTGTTTTCCTGAGAATTTCTTTTATTCTATGAAGCATTTTAACTTGTTTTGTTCATAATGAATATATTGCTTTCAATATCAATTTTATGATGTCTAATTTATAGTATAGAGAGTTTATCAGGTTCAATAAAAATGCTGAAGAACAGTATTTTTCCTAATATACCAAAAGTTTTGTTTTTCAAATAAGAATACTGTAAAATTGTATGTGTAAATAGATCCAGACATTCAACAGTAATGAAACACACCTTCCATTCTGTGTCAATATTCACTGAAATAACAATAGAATAATTATTAGACAGATTTACATCATTTATGGTAGGATAACAAGACAACAGTAAACAACAGAATTTTTCATAATGTAACTGTAATACAATAGTAATAAAGAGTGAGGGGAGAAATATCCTGGAAGAAGATGGAGGAACATATTCTCATAAAATTTCTATAGAATAAGAAAAGCATACTGTTCCTCTACAGTGTCCCAATGGTTTCCTCTTTGCATCTAACAATTTTAAGTAGAAAACCAAGTTGGAAACCAGAGGTTGCTCTGCCCACTGTTTCCTTAATTACTCCATTCTTCAGGTGAGAGTTATCCACACAGAAAACATGGAATTACTTTATAAAGTCAACAGAAATCTATGTGTAAAAGAACATTGAAAGGTTGGCAGGGAAAGAATAATATAGAGGATTAAAGTGGAGAACTGGCAATTTTGACTAGAGAGTCTCAGAGCTCTTTTCTCCAACCTTTCATGAATATCAACTACTGAATCTACCACCCAGAATGTAATGCATAATAAACATCTCTGAGTTTTATATAGACAATTTTTTTTCCAAACATACATCGGAAATTGTAAAATAAAGAACAGAATGTAAACAGTGGAATGGAAGCACAAAGATGTTGAGGTTCATACACAATCCACACTTAAAATTTTCACACTACACCATAATCTTCAAGAGCACATTATTGATAGCATTATGCATTGCAAAGCATAATACAAAGATAGATTTCCAACTGTAAATTTTGCTCCCTATGTTACTTTCTTTATGAAACCTTGTAGGAGCTTTCCTATTCAATTGTATAAAGTAACTTTGCAGGAAGCAATTAAGTCTAGATACCTGTATAGCCTATAAGAGTAGGTGACACTTTCAGAGAAGATTCTGGACATTAGCATTGGAAAGGCCCAGATTTGGTATTCATCTGGTGGAAGCTGCAGGGATGGACAGAGAATGAGGGACAACACAGAAGTAATGGGTCTTCTCATGTCTTCATTAAGTGCACGTTTATTCCGGGAACTGAATCACCCACTTGAATACTTGGAATTACCTCTAAATCATAAGAGGGAAAATAACAAACTGAAATGAACAGCACGCATTAATCAGAAAGTATATCAATAACATAAATTCACCCTTATATTGGAGATAGGTAATCATATTTATGTATCTGCAATTCTTTCTACAATTTGTCTATATTACTAAATATGACAATCTAAAAATGGTGCATGTATGTAAACTCATGTGTTTATAATATGTATGTTTGTTCATTATCTCCTTGCAGATATGTATTTACAAATAGCATATAAGTTAACTGGTATGTTCTTTTCTGATACCAGTGTCTCAATAAATGTTGTGGATAATTGAGTACATAAAAACAGTTATTGTTTAAAATACAAATAAATTTCTAGGTACTTGTTTTTGATTAATCTGTCCACTGATAGTAAGCAATAAAATAGGTAGAATAAAATTGCAAAAAGACCTTCAGATCCATAATTTTATAATACATACTGCATATATTCACCATTTTAATGACTTATTTCTAATACAATCTATTAATGTCAATAATGCCAAATTGTACCGATTGTTACCAATATTTATTATATCTCATATTACTTGATACTATGGATAGAACACTTAGCATATTATTATGATTCATATTAGTTATGTGATACAATAAACGTATAAGTATGTATTACAATAATCCTATGTATGTATGTTTACATCTCCACTTGAAATTTATGTTTGACATGTTACTGGGTCACTTTCTTTATGGCCTAGGTTGCTGTGAATTAAGGCCTGATACAAGCTATGTTTTTCTTATCTGAAAATTTGACATTTCTTATATCCAGCTAAAGTCCAGGAAGAGATTGACCACGTGATTGGGAGACACTGCAGCCCCTGTATGCAGGACAGGAGGCACATGCCCTACACAAATGCCATGGTATATGAGGTCCAGAGATTCATTGGCATTCCCACAAACAGTGTGCTCCATGAAGTGATCTATGACACTAAATTCAGAAACTACATCATACCCAAGGTAAGCTTGTTTCTTTCTGCTACACTTCTATGCTCTTGATGTTTCCAGTTTCAGTGTGGTTCTAGTCCTCTCCATCAAACTGCTGCTCTGAATTGATTCTGCTAGTTCATAATTGGGAAAGAGTCTCTAAGCAGGCAGGGACATGGTAGTAGCAATTCCACATTTGTTTCCCCTTTCAAAAATTATTGGAAGAAAATAGGCTGTGATTTCAAGTATATTTTCCAACTTGTGTTGAACTCACTAAAACTCTTTTTTAATTTTTTATTATCGATAAGAAAATCTACAAGTACTTAAATGGAGTTTATGTGCTTAATTCTTCAACTCATGAAAAAGGCTATATCAAACCTTGACTTATGTTTGGTTTATTTTAGTCATAATAATTTCATTTCAATGATATAGCTTGTATGTAGTTTTGAGTTTAAGAGAACAATGAATTTTTTTTGTTATCATTATCTAATCCTGGTGTATAAAAATGACTTAATCATTATTTGATTTTATTTTACCTAATCTCACATATTTTACTAGTCACTGGTGTTTTCTTGGAAAATATATGCAGAATTCAAGGTGACTTCTGGTTACCATTTTATCTATACGTTTATTTTAATTTGTTTGTACTTTATTGTCATTAAGTTATTATTGACCCAATGGATGAATTTCAGAAATCATTAATTTGTACTTTTATTAATTTCTAAATTCATGAAAATATAATAACTATAGAAGTATATAAGGACAGTTGGGATATGTACCCACACAGAGAATAAAAATGACTCCACAAACTGAAAATGTAATTTATACTATTAATACATGATTCATCTAGAGAAATGATGAGGTTGACATAGGCATTATGAGGTAAAGATGACTTAATAATGAAGAAGAACAACTGATATATAGGCGTATTTGTAACATTTCTGATCAATATAACTAATATTTCTCTGATATTGAAAGACTTTACATAATTTGAAAAATGATTCTATTATATTAAGTTGTAGCCAAATGTCTAAAGTATAGGAAGACTACTGATTGAGTTAAGTTCATATTCAGCCACATTGCTGAAGTTATTTATCAGGTTTAGGAGTTCTCTGGTGGAAGTTTTGGGCCACTTAAGTATACTACCATATCATCTGCAGAGAATGATATTTACTTCTTCCTTTTAAATGTGTATCCATTTGAGATCTGTTTCTTGTCTAAAGTAAGACTTTGAGTACTATATTAAACAGGTAGAGAGAGAGAGTGTACAGCCTTGCCAAGTCACTAATTTTAGTGGGATTCCTTCTAGTTTCTCTCCTTTTAGTTTAATGTTGGCTACTGGTTATCTGTATATCACTTTTAGTATATTTAGGTATGGGCCTTGAATTCCTGATCTTTCCAAGTATTTTACCATGAAGGGGTGTTGAATTTTGACAAATGATTTCACAGCATCTAATTAGATGATCATGTTTTTTTACTTTGAGTTTTTTATGTTGTGGTTTACATTGGTGGATTTACATATAAGGAATAATTCCTGCTTCATCCCAAAAATGTTCAACATCCTTAGACATCAGGGAATGGCAAATCAAAACAACTCTTAGAGTCCAGCTCACAGGATTTAGACTGGCTAAGATCAAAAACTAAGGTAACAGCAGATACTGGCAAGGATACTGTGAAAGGGGAACACTCTGCCATTGTTACTGGGATTCAAAGCTGGTATATCTACTCTGGAAATCAGTCAGGCGGTTCCTCAAAAACTTGGATACACTACTATCTGAGGACCAAGATGTACCACTCCTGTGAATATACCCAAAAGATGCTCCAATATATAACAAGTACACATGCTCCACTATGTTCATAGTAGCCTTATTTATAATAGACAGAAGCTGGAAATAATCCAGATATCCTTCGAAACAGGAATGGATACAGAAAACGTGATACATTTGCACAAAGGAGTACTACTCAACTATAAAAAATAAAGACTTCATGAAATACTAAGGTAAATGATTGGAACTAGAAAATATCTTCTTGAGTGATGTAACCCAGTCACAAAAGAACAGCCATGGTATGCACACACTGATAAGTAGATAGTAGCCCAAAAGCTTGTAATATCCAAGACACAATTCTTAGTCCACATAAAACTCAAGAAGAAGGAAGACCAAAGTGTGAGTGTGTTGATCCTTCTTAGAGGGTCGAACAAAATTCTGGAGGAATTACAGAGACATATTGTGAAGTAGAGACTAATAGAATGGTAATCCAGGTACTGGCCCACGTGGGGATTCATCCCATTAACAGTCATCAAACCCAGACATTATTTTTGGAAGCCAAGAAGTGCATGCTGACAGGACACCGATGAAGTTGTCTCCAGAGAGGCTCTTCCAGAGCCTGACAAATACAGAGGCAGGTGCTCATAGTCTCCCATTAGACTGAGCATATGATCCATAAAGGAGGAGTTAGAGAAAAGGCTGAAGGAGCTGAAGGGGTTTTCAACCCCATAGGAAGAACATAAATATCAACCACCCAGACCCTCAACCCCAGAGCTCTCAAGGACTAATCACCAATGAGAGTGTGAACGTGAAGGGACCCATGGCTCCATCCACATATGTAGCAGAGGATGGGCATTTAAGTCATTAATAGGATAAGTAGCCTTTGGTCTGTGAAGGCTGGACACCCCAATGTAGGGTAATGTCAGGGTGGGAAGGCAGGAGTTGGTCATTCTTTGGGGGAATTCCATCATAGATGCATGTGGAGAGGGCTGGAATAGGGTTATTCCATGTGGAAACAGGAAAGGAGGCAACATTTGTTATGTAAATAAAGAAAATATCCAATAAAAAAAGAAATATTCAACATCCTTATCCATCAGGAAAATGCAAATCAAAATAATTTGAGATTTCATCTTATACCTGTCACCATAGGTATAATCAATTTCATAAGTAACAGTTAATGCTGGCCAGGAGGTGAACCAATGGGACCACACTTGTATTGCTGTTGGGAGTGCAAACAGGAAGAATATTTAATAGAATGAATATAACAGTTTCTCAGAAAACTTGGATCAATCTATTTCAAGAGTCAGCTTTTCTACTTTCAGTTATATACCTAAAAGATGATACATTCCAGAACAAGGATATTTGCTCAATTATATTCATGGAGAATTTATTCAAAATACCCAGAAATAGGACAACCAAGATGCCCCTCAACTAAGGAATGGATAGGGAAATTGTGATATACTGACAGACTGGTATATTAATCAGCTGTCACAAAAATGACTTCATGAAATATTCAGGCAAATGGAAGGAACTAGAAAAAATTTACCATCATCGAGGTAACCCAGACACAGAGAAGACAAACATGGTATGTACTGACCTATCAGTGGATATTAGTTATTAAGTAAAAGATAATCATGACACAATCCACAGACCATGACAGGTTAAATTACAAGGGGGATGAAACTAAAGTGTTGAGGAAGACATGATTTGAATTGCTTAGTGTTTGGAAATGTTTGTGGAAATCCAGTGCAATAGAAACTCCATTGGATATAAAATGGAAACCCTAGAAAAGACTCCTAGTATTAAGAAATAATGGGCCTGAACTAGACATTTACTTCACCAGACAAGGATTCCACTTCTGGGACTAGGACACCTACTCAGGCATAAAATTTTCAACCTACAATTTGTCCTTCCTGGAAAATGTTCTGAAGTTATGGCAGGTCAGAACTTGTGAGATTGTTGTAAATTGAGTCTCATGACAAATCAGGGGCCAAAGGCTGGACACAGTCTAGATGTAGATGTTCAGAAATTGAATGTTGAACAACACAGGATCTTATAATGAAGATGAATACACTTGGCAAAAAAATCAATTAACTTATTTCTAAAGTATTCTGCTACATTAGTGCCTAATATAGTCATCAAAGGATTTACTAAGGCTGTGGATAGGGGCAGAGGCAGAGACCCACAGCCAAATATTATGTTGAACTTAGGAAACACCACCAGAGAAGGTGAGGTAAGATTGTTGGAGAGAGAGGGGAGGAAGACACCAGGAGAATATGACATACAGAATCAACTAAGGGGGGCTCATAGGTAGTTACAGATACAGTAGGTACAATTTTAGAGCCTACATGAGTCCGCACTAGGTACTCTGAAAATACATTATGGTTGTTTGGATTGGTGTTCTAGTGCGACCTCTAACAATGGGAGTGGGATGTGTCACTTTTATCCCCGTTCTTCTTAGTAGGAAGAACATTTGTTTCAAATCAAGTTTCCTTGTCATGCTTTAATATGAGAGCTCATGCCTAGTCTTAGTAGACCTTGTTGTGACATGTTTAGGTGATATCCATGGGGGAGCATTTTTTTTTTGTTTTTTGGGGGTTTTATTTGTTCGTTTATTTATTTATTTATTTATTTAGTTATTTTTATTATTTATGAAAGCAAAGAGTAGGGCAGTGGATCTTGGGTAAATAGGAGGTTAATGAGTAAAATCGGAGGAGTTGAGGGAAGAGAGGCCCCTGTTAGGGTATTATGTATGAGAGAAGAATAAATACAAACAAAAATGGGAGAAGAAGTTGTATTTCATCCTATGAAAATTTCTATCCTTCCATTGTCTCCCTTCTGTTTGTTGATTTGCATTTACCTTTATATACATAAACTTTGTGTGTGAGAGCAAACACTTTCATCAATGGCATGTAAAACCTGAATTATGTTCATGATGAAAAATAAGTAAAAACTGTCTGTCTAGACCTTGTTTATTTATCAGGATTGATGTCTTCCTATTTGTTTCACATAGAAAGCAAGTCTCCATTTGAAATCATGACCCATGTGACCAGTGAAAACCAGTTGACAATCTAGAGCAGCAGGTGATGAGCTAAAACTGAAGGAAAAATGAAAAGAGTGAGCAGCATTAGCAATAAATACCCAATGCAGACTTCAATTATCACTGAAGGCACCTTACTCACACCACTGTGGCTAATATCAGACTCCTCCCTGTTCCTTGCATTGTTTTTCTGTTGAAATTTCCCTACTATTTTTGTACTTCTTCTATGGAGGAAAAGGTGAATAATGTTTAGTACTCCGATATATTTGTACATACCTTTTTCTGTTGTGTCTTGTTTGCAGGGGACAAAAGTAATGATGTCACTGACATCAGTGCTGCATGACAGTAAGGAGTTCCCCAATCCAGAGGTGTTTGACCCTGGCCACTTTCTAGATGGGAATGGAAACTTTAAGAAAAGTGACTACTTCATGCCTTTCTCAGCAGGTAATAGAAACTCATTTCCAGGGCTCCAGTGACATGAGGATCTGTGGTGACTTATACAGTGGCTCCCAATTGCTGTTTGACTTGGAATTTTTTTTTAATTATTGATCATTCCATTCATTTAAATCTGAAATGATACTCCACTTTCTGGTTACCCCTCCCGCACCACCCCATCCAACGTTTTTAGCATGATCAGCAGCATTTCTCCCAGTGTTCATACACTGTCATAAAAAATGATGACACTATTTTCTTGAGAGAATCAAATATAAAGGACTCACTACATTTGTGCTTTCCTAGTCTTTCTAGTGGCTATACATTTTCAATTTTCCTTCATTTAGATTTTGGGGACACAAAAGACATTACCCTAAAAAATAAATGGCATTTAGCCTTTAATCAATATCCATTAAGATACAGACTCTGGCTGTGCGAGGCGGTGGTGGTACACACCTTTAATCCCAGCACTTGGGAGGCAGAGGCAGGCGGATTTCTGATTTTGAGGCCAGCCTGGTCTACAGAGTAAGTTCTAGGACAGCCAGGACTACACAGAGAAACCCTGTCTCAAAAAACAAAAACAAAAACAAAAACAACATCAGTGAAAAAAGATACAGACTCAACGATAACTTGAATGTATATCTTTGTTGTGTCACTTTCTTCCTGGCTCAGCTATATTGAAAAACTCAAATATTAGAAAATAAAATAGATAAAGTAAAAACATCAAAAATGCTCCAATAGGCCTAAAGTCGATGTAGCGAAGTAGAAGAACAACCAGGCTGCAACAGTGTAACTTGAGGTTGAGAGAATTACAGAGCACTGAACTAGCATGCTGCATGGAAGAATTCTCCACAATTTTTGCTCTCTAGTATCTCAAATTTAAAATGAAAAATTAAATCAGCAGTATAATCGATATATTTCTACCTACCACAAAGAACCACAAGTAATAGCAGAAAATGAATAATATTTTTAGATCTTATGTTTTATTGGTTTAGCTTCATATATGTACACAAGGCCTTTGATCAAAACCACCCCAATATTTTAACACAACCATCATTTGTTCATAACACATGATCAGAAAAATTATTTTTCTCCAAATTCATACACATTTTAATAATTACTGACTGAACTATATCCTTTTTTTTCTTTTTTTTTCTTTTTTTTTATTGGATGTTTTATTTACATTTCCTATGTTGTCCCCTTACCCCATCCCCCACCCACCCAGGAAATCCCAATCCCCTCACCCCTCCTCCTTCTTCTCTGTGGATGTAACCTCTATCTACCCCCCCCCCACTCCAACCTCCCCACCCTCAAAATTCCCACCCCCTGGGGCATCCAGCCTTCATGCAGTCAAGGTTCCCTTCTTCCACCTATGCCCAGCAGGGCCCTCCACTCTTACATATTCAACTGAAGCGCTGGATCCCTCCCTAAGTGCTCCCAGGCTGGTGGTTTAGACCCTGGGAGCTGTGGTTGGTTGGTATTGTTGCTCTCCTCATGGTGCAGCAAATCCTTTCAGCTTTCCTTCAGTCTTCACTCTAACTCCTCTATTGAGAACCCCATGATCAGTTCAATGGCTAGTTGTGAGCATCTGCCTCTGAGTATGTCAGACTCTTGAAGACCTCTGAGGAGATATCCATATCTCGTTACATGTTTATTGGTTTAGTGACAACCTCTGGAGAATTAGTAACTTACAGATAGCATAATTAATGAATAAACATGGCATTTTCTCTCAAAGTAATTTGTAGCTTCCAGTAACTCTTCATTATGATTGAGACTTTGTTAAACATTCCCAGTGATTGCTTAAAATTTGTCTAGTGTTTGACATTCTTACAAAAATAATAAAGGATATGATAGATATCTCAGCAGTTAAGAGAATATGCAACTCTTGCCATAAACCTCAGGAGAATGCCCACCACCTAACTTGTGTACTAACAACTACCTGTATTCCCTCTTCCAGGAGACCTTAAGAAGTCTTCTGAACTCCATAATTAACTAACTTTGTCATTCACTCACCCATGAATGCAAATTTAATACACATTTATTTATATAAAAGAAGAAAATGAAACACAGAGAGACAATACTTTCTAGGTACAGATGTAAGAAACTTCCAGGTTTCCATGAGATCATGGAAACTTGTGATGGTGGCACAAGACTATTCGGGGCCTCTCTGCTGCTCCACCAATGAGGATACTTTTCATGAATATCACATCTCCATACCTAAAGTGTGTGTTTTTGCTGTTGACATGGATGCATGTTGATTCATCAACTGATTTTGTTAAAAAACTCATAAAATTTCTCATTGAGCCTGTTTGCTTTTGTGTCAATACCATCTTGATTTTATTACTATAACTCTGTAGTACAATTTCAGGTTCATCATGGTTATATATCTGAGCATTTTTTTATTATTCAGGATTACTTTAGTTATCATGGCATTTGTCTTTCTCATATATCAAGCTGAAAATTCTTCATTGTATAGGAATGTTAGTAAGGATGGTGCTGAATAGGAGAACCTTGTTTCACTCTATTAATCCTGCTGATTTGTGAGCATTGGGAATCTTTTCCTTTTTTTCATTTTCTTCATTTTATTTCTTCAATATCTTAATTTTTGACTTTTAAGTCTTTTGCTTCCTTGTTCAGAGTTATCCTTAGATATTTTTGTTGTTAAAATCATGAAATGTATTGTTTCTCTAATTTCTCTCAGTACAGTTTTCATTTGTATATAGAAATACTGTTGATTTTTGTGTGTTAATTTGGTATGTTGATACTTTCCTTAAAGAGATATCAGCTGTTGATATCTCTTTACCTAGTAGAGATTTAAGAGTTTTATGGATACATTCTTACCTTCTGCAGTTAAGGATATTTTGAAATATTCTTTTCCTACTTGTATTGCCTTGATCTCCTTCAACTGACTCATTAATGTAGCGTACACTCAAATATTATATTGAATAAATATAGAGATCATGGATATCCTTTTCTTGTTCCTGATTTGAGTAAAAATGCTTTAACTCTTTCCAATCTGGTTTATTTGGGCTGTGGGTGTGCTCTAAATAAACTCTTTTTATATTGAGTAATGTTTCTTCTATTTCCAATCTCTCCAGGACTTTTATCATGAAGGAATGCTGTGTTTCAGCAAATGCCTCTTCTAATAGATGGCCATGTGGTTCTTATATTTTAGTATGTTTATATTGTGGATCACAATGATTTATGTATGTCAAACCATCGCTTCATCTTTGGGATGAAGCCTACTTGATAATTTTTTTTGTCAATTCTATTATTTTGTTAGCAAGCATTTTTACTGAGAATTGTACCATCTATAACCTCATAAAATGAATTAGGCAGTTTCTTTTCATTTTCTATTCTGAGGAATAGTTTTCAGATTATTGGCTTTAATTTTCTTTGAAACTGGGAAAATTGTTTGCTGCATCCCACTGATGCTGGTTTTGTTTTATTAGGAGTCTTTAAATTACTGCTTCACTTCCGCTGTGAGTCTGAAGCTTGATTTAATCTTTGTAGTTGGTATAAATCAAGAAATTATGACTTTCTCTTAGATTTTCCAATTTGTTGGGGTACATATTCTTATAGTATTCCTTTATAATTCTCTGAATTTCCTCACTTTTTATTCTCATATCCTATTCTCAACTCTAGTTTTATTAACATGTCTTTTATCTCTACTTCTTTTAGTAATTTTTGTCAAGGGTTTCTCAGTTGTGTTGTTTTTCTAAATAGTCAACATTTAGTTTCATTGATTCTATATGTAGCTTTGTTGTTGTTGTTTCTATTTTGGTGATTTCAGCCCTGAGTTTTATTGCTTCTTCCTATTTACATCTTCTGGATGTCATTTCTTCTTTCTTTGGCTAGTGCTTTCAGATAAGCATATATTTAATATGAGCCGTGACACTGCCCCCCTCTCCATCTCTGTTTCTCTCTCTCTCGCTCTCTTTCTTTCTCTCTCTCTCTCTCTCTCTCTCTCTCTCTCTTTCTCTCTCTCTTTGTTTTGATACACAGGTCTATGAATTTGTCTCTAGGAGTAACTTTATTATGTGTCATTGGTTTGAATTTTGATTATCATTCAAATTTTTTAAGGGATGTTTTATTTGTTTACATTTCAAATATTATTTCTTTTATCTGTTTCCCCTCCACATCTCCTCTATCACATCCTCTCTCACCATTCTTTTTTGAGGGTGCTCCCCAAAAGTTGGAAGGAGCTAAGGTGGAAGAAGTAAGGAGAGGAAGAGGAGGAGTAAGGAGAAAAGAAGAAGGAAGAGGAGGAACTAGGGAGGCAGAGTTGTAGGTGCCATAGATGACAATGCATGTACAGAGAGCAGTCCTGAGTAACAACTTCTATCTAGGTTAGTTAATTGGTTAACACTTCCAATTATGTGGGCATCTAGTTATTGAGCATTACCAAACTTATAAAGCCTTTGGATTATTTAAGCACTAGTCTAATTTCTATTGGGCCTGTATGGATGGCAGTGTGGTCTGGGCTCAGCCCAGCCTTGTGGAGACATCGTGGAAGACTGGCACATCCCACACCAGCATGTTGTGGGTGACAGGGCCAGTGACTCTGACCACCTGAGGAGGTGGCTTCAGCTGGTGACTTGAGCTGTCAACCTGAGCCACAGCAGCAGTGAGAACATGCTGCTGCTCATGACCTCAGACCTAACCTAGTCAGGATGATTGCAATGATTAAAAACAAGCAAGATTGGGAGCCACCATTTTTAAATATCTCTCACAGAACTCCCCCACTCATCCACCCACTCCAGCCTCATGTCTGTAGCATTCCCCTATGCTGGGGCATCAAGCTTTCACAGGACCAAGAGCCTCTTTTCCTGTTGATGCCAAATAAGGTCATCTTCTGCTGAGTATGCACTTGGAGCCATTGGGTGCTCTGTGAGTACACTTTAATTGGTGTATTAAACTTTGGGACCTCTGGGGGTGTCTATTTGCTTGATATTGGTATTTTTCCTGTGGGGTTGTAAAACCCTTCAGTTCCTTCAGTCCTTCTCCTAACTCCTCCAATGTGGTCCTCATTCTCAGTCAGATGGATGGCTGTGAGCATCTGCATCTGTGTTGTTTAGACTCTAGTACAGTCTTTCAGGAGACAGCTATATCAGGTTCCTGCCAATGAGCACTTCTTGGCATCAGCAAAAGTGACTGGGTTTGGTGGGTAAATATGGGACAGATCCCCAGGTGGGGCAGTCTCTGGACGGTCTTTCTTTCATTCTCTGTCCCATTATTTTTCCATGTATTTCCTTTAGACAGGAGCAAGTGTCTCCAAAGGGATAGAGCAAAGCCTTGGTGATTTTCCTAATTTAGAAACTGTATTTGCAAAAAGAAATTATATTTGCCACTTTGGCAACATTATGAAGTCTGATAGAAAATCCACTTTTGCCAATAAATGTTTTTTTCTAAAGCCGAGTAGCATTGGTTGCTCTGAGTTTTATTGAGGAGCTTGGAGGATCCCAGTGTGGGCCCAACTGAGCTGTACCCTGGCCAACTGGGACCACGACACCAGCAGTCTCTGTGTCCAGAAGGATGAATTGAAAAGTACAACAGACTTTGACATCTGCAGGGGACATGGACTAGGCAATGTGGCTCTAGACAGTGCCACAGTATTTAGATCAAAGTGATTATCTTTGCACCTGCTTTCCATGATAACAAGTCTCTGCTGTGGCTCCAGGGGAGCCCGTGTGCCTTAATTCTGCTTTCTGGATAGATGGAAGCTATCCACAGAGACTCAGAGATACAAGGGAAGGCAGTGTCTCAGTAACCCACTTGACATGATTTGGATATATTCCAAAGGAAATATGTACAACTTGTTCTTTCCAATGCTAGAATAAAACTCAGCTTGCCACTTACTTTACTCCAGCACTGTGGGGCCTGGCAGGGGATTCTAAGAAGCAAGGGCTAGGCCTGGGGTAGTCGAAGGGGAGCAGGGGACAGGTGGGTATGCACATCACCCTCTTTCCCAGTGCTGCCCCTGCTGCTGTAGCTGGCTCAGCTGGATTCTGAAGGAAGGTGGCTGGGAAACATCTTTGATCATACCTGACTCCACAATAGTCACTTCTGAGTATACAGTGGTACAAAAGAAAATGCCTCTCGTCACCACAGTGGCAAAGTTGTGGAATCTATGTGACACTCCCTACTCCTGAATTTATGTTCGCTTAATCTGAGTGGTAAACAATAGTCCTTGCTTTCGACAGTCCCAGTATCGACACTATCAGATCCTAAGACTAAGTCCATATTTAATCATGATGATCCAAGTCACATTCAAACCTGCCTCCTCCTACCAGCAGCTGGGCTCAGGCATGGCGGCCCACAATGAAAACCCTTTCTGCACTGCCCCCAATATATGTTTTTCTAAATCATTCTTTCAGAATGCCGTTCTTCTCAAAAAGAGCCCTCTGCTGCATTTTGCCTCATGAAAAAAAAAAAAAGGGGGGAAATTATTTTAAAGCCCCAAAATACCAATGACCAGAGTTACACAAGCCCGGGAGACGTTAACCAGATGCCAAGAATGCTCGGCTGTACCAGAGCCTGGGCCTCAAATCAACCTTCGGGAACCAGAGAGTCGTGGTGCCTCGGACTGCTAGCTATTTACCCAACCAACAAAAGCGGAATGGACAGAGAGTTTGTTTTAAAGGCATCTCTTTTTGTGGATTTTGTTGTTGTTGTTGCTGCTGCTCCTGCTGCTGTTCTTGTTGTTGTTGTTGTTGTTGTTGTTTTTTCTCCCCTAATATCAGGAAAAAGATTTTTGATAAATCTAAGAGTTTGGGTTAACAGGAAAACCAAATAGAAACAGAAACAAAAACTGGCCCAGAACAGATTGAGCACATATGGGCCTCACGGTCTACCCAAGTTACTCTCCCCCCCATTCCCTGCCCCCACCCCAGCAATGTTAGCAGGCAAAAATATATGCCTCAACATTGTCTAGTTGCTTAAGTAGTTGTGCTTACAATAATCAATACATTTAACCACTCATCCACAAATGCATTCAAATTTATTCTGTCAGTTATAAACACTGCCTCTGGAACTTACTTATGTATAAGGCATAGTGAACTTCTTTCACTGTTTATTTCCCATAGGAAAACGGATGTGTGTGGGAGAGAGCCTTGCCCGCTTGGAGCTTTCTCTATTCCTGACCACTATTTTACAGAATTTCAAACTGAAATCACTGGATGACTCAGAGAATATTGATACAGCACAAGGTTCTGGAATTTCTTCACTGCTTCCCCCTTTCCAGATGTGCTTCATCCCTGTCTAATGAAGAGCAGTTAACAGAAATTAAGATGAGAAGAGTTCCTCTTGTGTTATTTTCCGAAATCACTCACAGAAGCCTTTATTCACCACTCTCAGAACTGCCACTGTATACTTCCTTCTTCTCATGGCTTCTATTCTCTAATTGCCCAAGAATAACAGTTCTCCATTATACATTATACATTATACATATACATTATACATTATTCTGAAGTTAATATGAAATACCCTGAGGAAAAAGGCACTACAAATAAAAGGGTTCTACTTTGATTACCTGTTTCTAAATTCATTTCTTGGTCTCATACAGGGAAAAAAATCAAAGATTGGGGTTTTACTTCCACATATGTATTTAAAGCTTCACACACGTGCGTGCACGCGCGCGCGCGCACACACACACACACACACACACACACACACACACGGCCAATACTTTTCCCCAGTAAATACATATGGTAAAGAATTTATTGGTAAGGAATATATGAGAAATCTCTTTAGCTAGGCATCACCTGAAGAAGCTATATGTATTTATATTTTAAACATATAAACTGTAATCAGGTGTAGCTTCACACTGTACAGAAACAAGGGTGAAGTATATTGGCTTGTGACACCAATCTTTATTTACTGTTAATCAGAAAAAATTAAAACATTTTATATTTGTTTAGAAATGCAAGAAAAAACATTTAAATTTGTCTCCATCTTAAACCTGAGCAAGTGTTTTGCTTTTATATTGCTTACCTCATCTTTAAGCCCCTCTCTTCATTCCAGCAAGAGTAACAGTCACAGGAAGCACCATATTTTATCACTGTTAACTGATTAATTCCTTCCCAAAAGTCAAATTCATTAGAAAGGGCAAGAATCATGAAATGAGCACAGTTGCTTAACACATTCTAGAAAAGCTGAGCAGGTTGCTACAGTCTCTGTCCTTCTATCACTTTCTTTCTGTTTCTGGTCTCTGCATGTTGAATTCTTGGGAACGTTCCACAGTATGATTTTGTGTCCTTTTCTGAGAAAATTATGTCTGAGTCATTTTGGGAAAATTCTAAAATTAACTTTAGAATAATCAGGCATGAGGCTGTGCTCACTCCAAAGGTCTGATGCATCTAGGAAGGAGAGAGGGAAAGGGCATTAAGTTCTCTATCCCCCTTAGCAAGGAAGTACAGATGCAGGCTCCCTATGTCTCTTCATTCCCCATTCTGCTAGTAATTTCAGAAGCCAATCTTGGGCTCTCTGAGACCTGGATTCTCTATACTAACTAGTTGATATTGGGACCTCATGACCATCAGTTGAATATTCCCAGTCTCTGTTTCATATATTGAAAAGCTTATTGATTATGCATGGCCCAAAAATGATAAAATCATGTAAAGTGACGAAAGAGTAGTAAAATAATGATCAGGGTTCCCATGATTGTAGAAATAAGGGTTGTTAGCCAGGAGGAAGTATTGAACAGTGAATGATACCAACTTTTGGAATTCTCTGATTCCTTTTAGCACCTATTTATACTTTCTCTAATTTTAGCCAATGACTGTCTAGTAAGTCCAAAATAGTTGACATGGGAATAGCACTCTTTACACAAAGTGGAGCATAATCTTCTTTATTGTAGGGACACTAAGTCTAGTTCCCCTCTGTTCTGCAGTACTATGTTAGCCAGAGAGTCCACACTGTGCTTCAGGTGTGAGATGGACTTCTCTAGGCCTTGAATACCCTTATCTCTGTCTAATTTTAAGCCACTATAATTTTTTCTCTGTAATGTAAGTGCACCTATTCCAGTACCTGCTCCAGTTAGTCCTGCTCCTAGGATTATCACTAGAGTTAAAGAGATGGGTTCCCTTTTCTGCCATATGAGGTCTCCTCCAATGTGTACTACCAGAGTTTTCAGCAGTGTCTTTTCTGAATAATATGTTATGCAGAGTACTAACTCAACTAGAATGCAGAATTCCTTTATGATAGAAGAATTAAGGAGCTCTCCATGTACACAGGGGGTCAGTATGATCTGACAAGCCCACTATGCTTGTTCAAGGATGATAATCCATTTAGAATAAACAGTGGGTATTGTTTGATTGCAAAGCTGCCTAAGTGACAGAGAAACTCAAGGCAATTACCTGTCCTGATATGGTCTGCAGGGTTAAAGCCTAACCTTCCTGTGAGGATCTACACACAGCATCCCTATTAGACACATTGTATCTAGCTATTAATCAGATGCCTTTATAAAAGTGGGTTCTAAAATAATAGCATACTCTCCAAGAGGTGGTAACTACTGGCTGGGAGACATTCAGAAGTGGAAGGTCTTTAACATCATTGACTGGAGGGGATCCATGGGTTCTGAATCTTTTGGGAAAAATCTGGAGCTGAAAATCCCTGTGGTTGAGTGACTGAGGATATAGTGGTAGCAAGCCTGGGGGTGTGGGGGGCTTGGTATAGGTTTAGGGTTTGTCAGACCTAATTTGGTCCTTCAGCTACTGGGAGTAGATTCACAATTGGTTTTATCAAGAGTCTAACTGTAAAAAGCAGTCCACGTTTGCTCCCTGTGATAAAGTAAAGCCAGAGACCCCAGGATTTCTCAGGTTCCCATCCTTTTGCTTGTTTCCCTTTGGCAGTAAACCTAAGTAAAACTTTGGAGCTGTCCCCCTGCCAGGCAAACCTGATAAGTTCTTCCTTTGACACATTCCATCCCTCATTCCCCAGGACTGAGGTTTTGCATCCCCAGGAAACACAGTAGAATTGTCCCAAACATGACAATCCTATATCCCCTGAGACTCATATAAAATGTCTCCCATCTACACATGAGGTATACATTTTGTAAATTCTGTTGAGTATTATGCCATGAGTTATGAGTTATTAACATTCAAATCTGAGAACCAGGGTGTCCTGAGTAGCTTCTTTGTGCAGGCTACCTGAACTTGTTTGTCAGTCTCAAGATTTTCAATTACCCAGGTCAGGTCAAAGGGCTGAAATGGGTTACTAGCTGTTATACATAGCAGGTAACAGAAACAATAGGCTCAGGGCTGGGTTAATTTTAACTTGAGAGGATTAGTGCCATTTGGAACTTTCCATTCCAGTGGAGACAGTGAAATCTGGTGATCCCCCTTTGCAAAGAGTGGATCAGCTGGTCTACCATAAGTGTAGTACACACGTACAGCAATCCCATCTACATTAATGACTTTTGGCATGGTCAGCAAGACAATGAATGGTCCTTTCCATCTGGGCTCCAGCACATCCTGGCAAAATCAATTCAAGGAGACCCAGTCTTCTGGTTGAAACTTGTGTGGTTCTGGAACTGTGCCTCCTTCATAGAGGGCATGCAGTTTAGACCAAACATGCTTATGAGCCTACTGGGTTGCTCTGACCTTAGTTTTTAATTCATCATCTCCCAATTCTGCACTATATGCAGACTCAAATATCAATAGAATGAGGGCAGGGATATCATACATAATCTCAAAGGGGGTTAATCCCATCCAGTAAGTGTAGTTCCATACCCAATATAGGGAGAAAGGAAGGAACATCACCCAGTCACAGCCAGTCCCCATGGACAATTTGGTGAGGTCTCTTTTAATGTGCTATTCATCCTTTCTTCTTGGCCTGAACTTTGGGGCCAGGAAGCACAATGTAATTTCCAGTCTGCCCCAATAAATCTTACTACATTCTGGCATACCTTGGACACAAATCCTGGTCCATTGCCTGACCCTATCATGTGAGGGAATTCATACCTGGATAAGACATCCTCCAGCATCTTCTTAGCCACTACTTTTACAGTCTCAGTCTTTGTTAGAAATGCTTTCATCCATCTGGAGAAAGTGTCCATGAATACCAGTAAGCACTTATAGCTGTACTTCCATGGTTTGATTTCTGTAAAATCAATTTCCCAGTAGGCCCCTCGGTCTTGTATCTCTCATTGAGAGCCTCAGTGTTTGGCAGTTTTGTGGGTATTGGTTAATTGGCCGCTTGAAATTATATTCTGAATAGTATTCTGCATGTCTCTGAGGGTCACTTTAGATTGTCTCACTGCAGCAGCCAGCTGTCTCACTCCCATGTGTGTGACTCTATGGATTTTCCTGAGGATAGACCTTTCCAGGAAGTTGGGTAATATTAGCTTACCTTCACTCACTTGTCACCGGACTCAGAAAACTTGCTCATGGGCTGTTTCTTGGCCCATTTGATCTCTTCCATATAGACTAGGCATTCCATCAGGATGGTTTTGAGCAACACTGGTAATCATAGCCAACAAAGAGGCAGCTTTTTTTCCCCAGAGCCCATCCTTAGTAGCTTTGTCAGCTAAGTTGTTACCTCTAGCTACTGGTATTGTTCCTTTTTGGTGGAAAGGACAGTGTGAGATTGCCACCCTGTTTTGTAACCAGAGGGGTTTGAGTAACTATAGGATTTCATCTTTTTTTTTTTTAAATAGATTTCCCCTCTGCAGTTTCGAGCCCTCTCTCCTGGTTAATAACTCCATGTACATGTGCAATTGCAAATGCATCTCAGCTGTCAATGTAGAGGTTAACAGACAATTCTTTTCTCATAATAAAGGCCTAGATCAGCACTGTCAGTTCAGCCCAATGAGCTGAAGTGCCTGGAGGAAGAAGCTGAGTCCAAATTACTTCCGATTTGGTTGTTACCACTGCTTGTGCTTTCCTCTGACCCTCTTGGATGAAACTGCTTCTGATTGTAAACCAAGTCTGCTCTGACAGAGGTGAATCCATCATGTTCTTTTAGTCAGGGTGATTCTGAGTCCAAACAAAGTCCTTGGTTTACTTGGTGGCTTCATATAAAGTTTGTACTATGTAGCTGAGCCAAGATTTTGCTACTTTGGTGGAGTGGATGGTCCAAATCAAGACCTGTGAGAAGTGTCTCTGGATTCAAGGATACAAGTAGGTGGAATATAACTCAGCTTGGGTTAATTAGTAAAGTCTGGTAATGAGTTATTGGGGTATTACTGAGCCACTGCGAGGCAGCTGTTTGAGTACTTCTTTGATTACATGGGACGTAGTTACAGCTAAATTCTGCCCTAAAGTTAATTTATCTGCATCTTTATCCAGTAGTGCCATAGCTGCAATGATTTGCAAGTAAGTTGGCCATCCTACTGTCACCATTTTTTTGACAAATAAGCCACCTGCTTCTTCCATGGCCCCAAAGTTGAGTAGGGACACCTTTGGCTATTTCTTTATGTTCATGGACATACAAGTGAACATGGCTTAGTAATGTCTGACAGTACCAAAGAAGAATGTGACAGCATGGCCCTCTTTACTCTCTCAAAAGCCCTTTGGTGACCCTGAGTACAAACAAAGTCCTTGGTTTCCTTGGTAGCTTTATATAAATATTAGGCTATTTCAGCAAAGCCTGGTATCCATAGTCTACAAAAGCCTGAATTCCCTTACCGGCCTTGGGGAGTGAGAATGTTGAGAACAGTTTCTTTTCTCACCTTAGAAAGCCATTGCTGGCCCTCCTTTAGTACATAACTGAGAAAGATGACTTCAGTCTTAAAGATCTGTGCTTTCTTGGCAGACACCCAATATCCCATGTTCCCCAGAGTCTGTAGGAGATTTGGGTCCCCTTCCTGCACACCTATTTGGTTCTGGAACTATTAAAAGATCATCTACATGTTGGTGAAGGGTTATGTGTGGGTTATTATCTTTGTACTCACACAGTTCCTCATGTAAAACTTCATCAGAAATAGTGCGTGAATACTTGTTGCTTGAGGCAGGCAAGTCCAGGTGACCTGCCTATTAATGCCAGTTTCAGGATCATACCATTCAAAGGTAAAATAGTTTGGGCTTTTGGGATCCAAGGATAAGCTTAGGAAACATCCTTTGGGTTCAGAACAGAAATCTGTTTCTGATCTGGTGGCAGAGAGCTCAATAAACTATAAGGATTGGGCAACATGAGGTGTATGTCCATTACTCTGCATTTAACTTCTCATAGGTCCTGGGTGGGGAGATATTCACTGGACTTTGTCTTCTTCATGGGGAAAAATGGGATGTTCCAGGCTGATTGGCATGTCTGAGGACTCCCAAGGCTAGCAGTTTTCAATTATGGGGTGGGGTGGAATGATTCTCTTCTGTGACTCTTGAGACGTGGGATATTGGCAGACTTGTACTGAGTAGCCCCCAGTTTAAGCTCTACAAATACAGGAGGTTTATGTTTTGCCAACCCCATGTCTCCAGAGCCTGTCCATGCCTGGGGATACTTTGCAATTCAAGCATCCAGATCTTGTTTGGGGGTAGCTGGTTACTTGTAGTCTATGTTCAATCTCAGAAGCAACGTCAAATGTTAACACCTCGATTTGATAAATGTTTTGATGCATTAACTGGACTTCCCCAGGTATAAAATTAATCTGGGCCCTCATTTTACCTAGAAGATCTCTCCCCAGTAAGGAGGAGGTGCACTCAGGAATGACTATGAATTAATGAGATACCCGTCGACCTGTGTCCTCTTGGACACAGCTGTCATAGTAGACAAAGACCCTTCAGCCTTCACAAGCACTGAATGTGTGCTCCATATCTATTAGAGGATCTAGAGGCCTCCTCTCAACTCCGAAGATTATCCTGGGCTCAGGGAGGGAGTCTGAGCCCTGACTCCCTCAGTCTTCTTCTTCCTCTGTGACCATAGTCTTATTCTTGGACTTTCTCTTTGGGCATTCTCTGGCCCAATGTCCTTCCTCCCTACAATATGTGCATTAGTTCTGCTCCATAATATTTTAGAATCATTTTGAGTATAAAGATCAGAATTTTCTTAATTTGATGAAAAACAACTGAATGAGAACACCAAGATTGTGAGCACCCCTGGTTGCAGGTGAAGCCATGATTCTTTCTTTCTGAGAATATGTCCCTCATAGGACATCCTTCTCCTAGGTAAATTTGTTGGCCTTTTTTCAACCATTACACACATTTCTATCATATTATCAGGAAATCATATCTTAGTATAGAAAGACTATTCTATAAAAGCAGCAAGAATATGTGTGGCAAGGAAAGCTACCAGGAAACAGTTACTTCTGTTGTTTGGTATGTCAGCTAGATTTCTAGTTGACAGGGCAAGATGAAGAAGCAACAAAGTACAAGATTTCATTCTATGTGGATCATAAACATCCTCTCAAAATTGTCTTAAGCTGAACTGGCCTTTTATGCACACTGCATAAATGTGGACTGTGTGAGAAACCCAACAAGGGTTTTGGTTAAGGCATGTATACTTTTATGTAAAAAGAAGATTGATAAGAATAAAATCATCAGATCCTTAGTTTCTTCTGTAAATCAAGTTAAACAACCATCTTAACTTCTGTTACCTGAAAAGTATGAGTGTAAGTAGTCTGTATATGTGGTATCTCAATTGTGAGATTAGAATTTGATAGAGCTATTTAAGAACTGAAAGAAACATACTTTGCACTAAAAAGATAAGTGAGTGTAAACATTTTACTATGATCCTTGTTAATTTGGTCAGAAATTTCTCCCTCAAATATCTCTATTTGAATAAAGAATTATTATATACGAAAGTCAACTACCTCTTAAAGATGAATTCCATACACAATTTGATATATTAATGCAAATCAGTTATGTGGTATGATCTGAATATATCTTAATTATTTCATTACAATGTAAGTATTTAGTAAATTCTTGTATTTCTTTCTGAATTTCCAATTCATTTCTAGCTCTGCCTGATTATTGTCCAATATTTCATAACCTATTTTTAAAAATTACGGTTATTTTAAGTTACTTCTTGTAGAAAATAAATGAACCTGAAGACTCACTGATCATTACAATTCCTTGAGATATTACTGACTAATTCCTAATTAACAATTCACGGTAGCCTGGTAAACAGTTTATATACATGTACACAATTACTAAATTGATGAAGTCGTTTATAGCTTACTGAATACTCACTAGTTTCCAGTGATGTTTCAAACCATGACATTATCATTTGAAAAATAATTTAGTATTTGTTATTTTGCTTGAATATGCTTGGAAGAATAGAGTGAATTTGTTCATTGACTGATTTTAAAGTTATAAACAAAAACATTAAAACAATCTTGTGAATAGAAAGATAACACAAAAGGCAGAAAGATGAAACAAATTCCAATTTAGTCATTCATCAAAAAATGTTCTGTCTTAGCATGAACATGGACAACATCGTATCCCAGTTGTGAATAACTGCATATGCTACAGGTTAAATTTGATCTTGACATACTTGTACTGGATTACAGACATCTTGAAATGACTGAATGATGTAGGGAAAGGTGTACCTTGGTAAGAGTGAATAGATGAAAGTTTAAAGCTTTGAGCACAATCTCCAATGAATTTGCCTCAGTGGATTTAGGGATTGAAATTATATGGCATGTTATCAGGATTAGGTCTTGGCATTCGGGGTTTTAGGAAAAACAGTTTCCCTACAGTTTCAGAGGTACTCTCACCTAAAATACCAATCAATGATAAATATTATTACTGGAAAGAATAAGTTCTGCTCCCTTTTGCTGCTCTTTATGTACTTTGCTAGCAGTCTAGTGTTCATGTGTATTCTTTCCTGAAACATTTTTACAGTATTTGAAATGTGAGTTCCTCTACTTCCGTACTCATGTTTCCCAGACTGCTTGACCATTATGGATCCTTTAAATTTCCATTTGTATTTTCAGATATGTCAATACTTTCTTCAAAGAGGCCAGTGGATAGTCATACAAAAATTGCACTTAATCTCTCAGTCATTTTAAGGCATTTTTCTATTTTCAAAACAGAGATAAAACTAACATATGGTGTTAATGAGTGCTTTTTGAATGTTCTGTGGTGTTACTTAGTGCATTTACAACTACTGCACTTACTGGGATTCAAAATGCTGTGTCATTCTGCAAAACATACCACAGTCATTAACAACTATTCGCCAAACTCCATCACATTATTAGAAACTGTCAGAATGATTTCTGTCTTTGTAGATTTTCCTCTGTCTCTGTGACTGAATAAACTGACACCAAAACCATCTCTTAGTGTACAAGACTTTACTTTTGTCTTCTTGCACTTACATAAATTCTTATATGCTTCCTGAAGAGTAGTTTGCTTCTATACTTCCTACTTCTGTATCAGCAAACTTTATTTTAAAATGATGAGAACCAATTGTAGATCTTCATCATTCATTTATCTTTGTGTTATTTCTACCTCCAACGTGCAGATGCAATTAATCTGGTAATAACTGAGCACTTGACTTTGATAATATGTTTTCATTTTATGTGTCCAAATATTGAGGTTACTGATTCAAATAGTAATTCTGTATTTATCTTTGTAAGGAACACCTGAAATTTTCAACAGATATTATATAAATTGATAGGTAAAATAGCGTTCATTTTTTAAATTTTTATAGGCTTTATTTCATGTGTAGGGCCATTTTGTTTGTACACATCTAGACACCAAAGTGTTGATCTATGGGTCAACATTGCAAGGCTTTTTTATTTTGTAGTCTGTAGTAGGTTCCTACATTTTTGTAATTTTCTCCACAGTTGTATTTGAATCTGTGGACTATAATTTCCAGTTGAAACTTTATTACAGACATAGGTTATTAATTAGATCAATTTGAGGAGTATTTCCATTATTTTAAAGCGATTCCAATTTTGAATATTTGTTCATGACCAATTTTCTACCTACTGATATAGGTTTTGTTTCTTAGTTTTAGAAAATTTTTTAAGTGCATACATCTTTTATGTCTTTGACTAAGAAATCTTAAGTGTTTTTTTTTAGTATTATAATTGTGATCATTTTTATTTCATTTTAGTTCACTAATTTCTATTGTAGTGAGTCATAACTAACTTTAAATTTTAATCTTGTAGTTGTGCTTACACACTTTGCTAGTTGTTTGTTTTTTTCTCTTTTGCTTTACTTGAGATTTTTAATTTATGCTTTGTATGACATTGATGCAGTTAATTTTGTTGATACTGCAGAGAGCTAATATTTGTCCTTCCTGAAAAATATGTATTCCCATGTGAAATGAAGTATTTTTTTATATGAGTTTTAGATTAAGATAATTTCTGGTGTGCTAAAAGTCATTTATTTCCCAATCAACTGATTTTTTCTAGATGCTATATGTATCATTGACTATTAATTATAGTGAATTCCATTCTTTTATTGTAAAAATGTCCATTATTCTTTGTAGTGTCTGCTTTATGATTATTGGAATTCACTTACTTTATGGAAATACCTCTACTATTATATATTTTAAATTAAGCAAATTTATATAATCAATTCTAAATTTTTACTTTTTTTTCACATTTAAGTAAATTTATTCATGGTTGATATTAAATAATCCATGACTCATAAATGTGAATATATAAGACATATAAGAGTAAACGTTAAAAAAAATCTTAAAAAAATTCAATCTCAAAGAATAAATAAAACATCTATGAAATTACTATTTTTACTAAGTTAACAGATAGCAAACAAATGATAATTGTTTTGAAGTCACGATTTTCTCCGTTTAATGCCACCTACAATATATAAATACAACAAAAGTATCCACGCACAAGTTCCCCAAAGTCAGAATGTTTATATACTAAGGTTCACAGTTTCTGGGCTTATTTTTCCACCACTTAAACTGTGGATCATTGCTATTATGTGAGAATGTTTGCTCAACTCGTCTTGCTGAAGTTTCACCAAAGATTCTTTCTCTTCCAAAGACCTTCTAATTGAGCCTTGTGCATTTCTAGGGAGGACGCCTTAATACTCAATTCTTTTCTTATCTGTTCTGCTTAATTCTTTTCTAAGGATATCAATGGTTTCTTGCTTATCTTCCTTTTCCTTTTGTAAAACATTAATTTTTTCTTCTTGGGATTTTGCTCTTTTATGCAAATTTGATAGTTTACATTCTCTGTCTACTAGCTGGTTCTGGACTTCTTTTCTCTGTTCTTCTTTCTCTATCAACTGAGCAACAGTTTTTTCATTTTGTTGCTTGAGCGACTCGTTCAACTTTCTCATTGTCTCAATGTGTTTATTCAGGGATTCACAGGTAGTCTGTAAGTCAGTATTCTTCTTTTCAGTAGCTTCATTTCTTTGAACAAGTTCCACAACTTTGAGAACTTTGGAATTCTTTGAGAATTCCACAACTGTTTTGACTTCTTCTTCTCCTTCTTCTTCTCCTCCTCCTCCTCCTCCTGCTCCTCCTCCTCCTCCTCCTTCTTCCTTCTGTTATTCTACTAATTTATACTTCAAATGTCATCTTACTTTTACTGAACTTCCTTGCAAACACCCCCCCAATCCATCCCCATCTCCTTTGCCTTTCTGAGGTTACTCCTCCACCATTCCACCCATTCCAGCCTCAGTGCTCTAGCAGCCTCCTACTCTAGGTCAACCTGCCTCCACAGGACCAAGGGCCTCCACTCCCATTGATGCCACATAAGACCATATTCTGCTACATATGTAGCTGGAGCCACAGATTCCTCCATGTATATGCTTTGGTTGGCAGTTTAGTCCCTGGGAGCACTGAAAGGTCTGGTTAGTTAATATTGTTGATCTTCTTATCAGATTGCAATCCCCTTCAGCTTCTTCATTCCTTCACCTACCTCTTCCATTGGAATACCTTGTCACAGTCTGATAACTGGGTATATCTGCATCCATATTTCAGGTGCTTGCAGAGCCTCTCAGGATACAACTGCATGGGCCTTGTCTCAGCAGGTACTTTTTGGCATCAGTATTCCTGTTAGTGTTGGTGTCTGCAGATGGAATGGATCCCTATGTAGGGTGGTCTCTGTATAGACTTATGGTCAGTCTCTGGTACATTTTTTGTCCCTCCATTTCCTTTAGACATGAAAAATTCTGGGTTAAAAATTTTGAGATGGGTGGGTGGCCCCATCCCTCAACTGGGGACCATGCATATCTACCAGGAATGGTCTCTACAGGTTTCATCTACACTTTGTTGGTAATTTTGGCTAACATTATTCTAGTTGTGACCTGGGAATCTCTTGCTTCCCTGGTGTGTGGAACTTTCTAGGGTCTACTCCCAGTTCTCCACCCACTAGATGAACATTTTTCTATTGATTGTCATGACCCTCTGTACTTCTGTTCTGTCTTTTCCTATACCTGATCTTGCTGTGTTCCTCCCCTACTCTCTCCATCTGAGGTCCCTCCCACCCTCTATCTCCTGTGAGTATTTTATAACAAATTCTATGTGAATTCAAGCATCCAGACTTTGGTCTTCCTAATTCTTAAGCTTCATTTGTTCCATAACTTGTATTGTGGGTATTCTGAGCTTTTGCATTAATATCCACTTATCAGTGAGTACTTACCATGTGTGATCTTTTGTATGTGATTTACCTCACTCATGACATTTACTAAATCCATCCATCTATCTACTAAGGTTGGCAAGTCTTCATTTTTAATTGCTGAGTAATACTCCTGTGTAAAATTATCACATTTTCTGTATCAATTCTTCCTTTGAGGGACACCTGGAAACTAGCCTCAAACACACTGGTGCAGTAGAAAATTTCCTGAACAGAAAAACAATGGCTCAGGCTCTAAGATCAACAATTGAGAAATGGGATCTCATAAATGCTTCTGTAAGGCAAAGATCACTGTCAATAGGGCAAAAACTGAAACCTACAGACTGGGAAAAGATCTTTACCAGGCCTACATCCAATGGAATATTAGTATCCAACAGATTCAAAGAACTCAAGAAGTTAGACACCAGAAAAACAAATAACCCTATTAAGAATGGTGTACAGAGCTTAACAAACAATTCTCAACTGAGGGATCTTCAATGGTTAAGAAGAACCTAAAAGAAATGTTCAACATCCTTAATCATCAGGGAAATGTAAATCAAAATGACCCTGAGATTTTACCTCAGAATGTTTACAATCAAAATCTCTGAAGAGCATAGATGCTCAGTGAGGATATAGAGAAAGAGGAAAAGTCTTCCTTTGCTGGTGGGATTGCAAGCTGGTTAAACCACTGTGGAAAGCAATCTGGTGCATCCTCAGAAAACTGGAAATAGTTCTCCCTGAAGACCCAGCTATACCACTACTGAGCATATACAGAAAAGGTGCTCCAACATATAACAAGAACACATGTTCCACTATGGTCATAGCAGTCTTGTTTATAATAGTCAGAAGGTCAACTATATTCACTTTTAACTAATCTCTCCTTTTATTTATTTCTGATCTATCTCTTCCATCTTTACCCAAATTTATTCAAATTTCACATTTTTGTTTAATACCACATGAATTTTTATTTTTGCTGTCATTTATTCTGGGTGCAAGTCTCTCTACTGGAAAGTAGTCTACCTACCAATGCATCAGTGTTTAAGATACCTAAATCTTCTACATTTAGAAATAATCACCTAACCCTCAGTTCAGGGTTGGAGTTAACACACCTGTCTGCTCTGCAGACTGAGTTATTCTTGATCATATCTTGTGGAGGCAAGCACAACTTCTATGAGTTTTTGAAGGCAGTGATTCTCTCATATACAGAAGACACAATAGTAGGAAATAGGGTTCAGATGATGAAATGATGTTGTGATTACTATCCCTGAATCAATTTACATGACAATTTGCCTGTTTCATTTCTCTTGCATATCTGAAATAAAACTGACTTGATCATGATGAGTTGTCCCATTGATGTGACCTTGAATTCAACTTGAAAATGTTTCATTCAAAATTTTGGTTAATTTGTTAATCATGGAGATTATTTT
This sequence comes from Grammomys surdaster, assembly GCF_004785775.1. NCBI lineage: Eukaryota > Metazoa > Chordata > Mammalia > Rodentia > Muridae > Grammomys > Grammomys surdaster. The sequence continues at coordinate 559,657 of NW_021604932.1, read as the reverse complement.
ATTGTTATTTTCTTTTTTCTTTTGGTGTTTGTCTGCTTGGTCTTATCACGATAATACTGGATACATTCAAGCAACTTAAAAATTGTCCTTCCTTACCATTTTATGAATTAACATGTGAAGCATTGATCCTATCTTTTCTTGTAAGTTCTTGTAGAATTCTACATCAAAACTCTCTGGCACTATGCTTTTTGTAGTTGTGGAAATTTTAATTACTGCTTCTGTCACTGATTCTTATTTATCTGTTCACTTTATTCTTTGCATATTGTCCTAATATTGTTACGTCATTGCATTGAAAATTCATCCTGTTTTATGTCTTCCAGTTTAGTGGAATATATATTTTAGATTTTCTTTATGATTCTACATATTTTTATAGTGTCTGTTGTGATGTCTCATTTATTTCTTTGATTTTATTATTTCTCACTTCTCTCTTAATATTGGATATGTTAGCAACAGTATTGTCAATCTTGGTAGTTTTATATTATAATTTATAATTTTCATATTATAATTCATTACAACATTACTCCCATACCTTTCCTCTTACCAAAACTTCATATATATTCCCTGAAATTCCATTTAGATTCATGGTAATATGATAAAATGGTCAACTCCACTTTTAATAGATTCTTTGTTTAGTTTTTTATTCTTTGGTCATTGATAATTTATCAGTTTAAGCCCTGATATTAATTTTCTCTTTCTATCTTTTTTTAAAGGTGTTGATTGTTCTTTTTTTCCAAGTCTTCAACTGCCTTATTGAGTTATTAATTTACATCACTTAATTTTTATATAGGTATTTCCAGCTATAATCTTTCCTTTTATGACTGCCTTCCTGTGTCTCACATAATATGAAATGTCCTGGTTTATCTTGTAAAATTAAAAATAAGTTTAGGTTTATTTATTTTATTTTATTTCATTTTTGAGTGTGTTTTTTTCTTCTGTTTGCATGTATGTATTTGCATCACATAAATGTCTGGTGGACTAAGAAGTCAGAAGTAGCCATCAGATCCTCTGAAACTGGAGGTAAAAATGTTTGTGAACCAAGCCAATAGTGCTATCAGCCAAAAGCAAGTTATTTTCAAGAGAAAAAAAAAGACTTTTAACTACAAAAGTGATTCTCCAGCCCTAAATCTAGGAATCAATGAATTTAGTTCTTGATAGCTTCATTGACAGAACTGTCATTCTCTATATTAGTTAGTTGTATGTTATTTAATTTTTTATGAATTTGTATTTTTCCCTTGCTGGTTATAATCACTTTTATTTCACTGTGCTCTGAGAGAATTCAGAGTCTTATTTCACTTTAACTAAATTGTTGTGAACTGTACTGTGTACTAATATTGTTGCTCATCAATATTGGCTGCTGAGAAGAATATTGATTCTTCAGTGCTTAGTTGTAATATTTCTTAGATGTATATTAGGATAAATTGACTTAAAGTGTTGTTGACAACATTGTTTCTTTGTTTAGGTTTTGTACATATAATCTGTCTATTAATAAGAATGAATGGTTTAGCCACTCAGTATCTCCCTGATACTGAACTTTCTTTAATCTGTAATTTTAGTGTTTTAACTATATTATCATGAGTGTATATTTTTTCTCCTCCTATGTTCTTCAGATTTGTATACCTTTTCTGCCTAGATGGTTATCTCCACTAGATTTCATAAAAAAATTATAGATATCATTTTTATGTCTTTGCTGTAGTAGTTTCCTCCTTCTATGCCCATAAACTCATCATTGGGGACAACTGCTCTTTTAATTTTGGTATATATTTATTGTTCTAATTTATCATTGACACATACAGAGTTAACTAGTTCCTTTAACTCTTTTTGTTCCTTGTGAATTTACGTAAAGATTATCAGTATACTTTTTAAAAAAAAACTTTATTTAAATAAATATTTTTATATCAATTCTTCTCACCCTTTCTATCTACTAACATCTCCCATGTCCCTCTATGTCCTTTGATATTAATGATCTCATAATTTAATTATCAGTGATGTGTGTGGACGTGTGCTACATATATAAGTGCAACAAGCTGAGTTTATTAAGTATTGATTGTATTTATGTATTTTAAGAATGACAATTTAATGTGCTATAATATTTAGGGTACTCAACTCTAAAAAAGTCTAAATCTCCCCATCTCTCCAGCTTTTCATTTCCTAGATCTCTTCACTATACTTGAATTTCAATGCCATCTTTCTCATAAACATCACCATTTCCATTGATTTTATCACTGTTCACATATTTTTCAGCAAAATTTTTAAGATTTCATGGCAGTAGCTTTCCTCACTTACCTAGAAGAAACAATCTTGGAGAAGGTATCCTAATCTTCTATCACTGGCAATCTTTCTTTCCCTTCTTTCAATGGGGATGATTGCAGCTCTATAGAATGGATTTGGCAGTGAGTTTTGTATGTGTCTCTCTGTGTTACTATTTGTGGAATAGTTTGAGGAGTATTGGTATTAGCTCTTGTTTGAAAGTAGGCTAGAATTCTGCATTAAAACCATCTGTCTCTTGGTTGTTTTTGTTTGAGAGGTTTGAATGACTGCTTCTCTTTATTTAGTGGATATGGAGCTGTTTATTTCACTGGCTCTTGAATTAACTTCAGTACATGATATTTGTCTTGAAAATCACCCATTTCATTTTGATTTTCCAGTTTGGGTAAATATAGGCTGTTGAACTAATACCTAGAGATATTTTAAAAGATATTTAGCCCATTTTATGAAATAGGAAATAAAGTATGTTATTTTTCTAATATGTTTTAATTCCATGATTTCTTTGTAACTTGGTGTCTCCGTGTATATTGTTCCAGGGAAGAATGATGATAACATCACTGTCATCACTGCTGCATGAGAATAAGGAGTTCTACAGTCCAGATAGGTTTGACCCTGGACACTTTCTACATAGGAATGGAAACTTTAAGAAAAGTGACTACTTCATTTTTTTTCAGCAGGTAATTAAAACTCATTTTCTGGAGCCTGAATTACAGTTTCAGTTGTGATAAAACATGATGACCAAAAGCAATTTGGAGAGCAATGTGTTTATTTCATCTGTCAACTTGATCAATAACATCAAAAACCTATTAAAAAATTCAAGACAAGCACCTAGAGTCTGGAATTGATGCAGAAGTCATGGAGGTGTGCTGTTAACAAATTTCCTACAGCCTGCTTTCTAATAAGATCCAGAACCAAGAGCCAAGTGGTGGTACTACCTACAGTGACCTGGGTCCTCCTCAACTAATCATCAGTCACAAAAGGTATACACATCCTTACCTAATGGTTAATCTGGTCAGTCATTTTTTTCTTTTGATTGAGGTTTCCTGTTCCCAAATGACACTATTGTTGGTCAAATTGACATAACTCTAACCAGCACACACTAGACAAAGTGTAGGCACATTGTGGATATTTTGAGACTTAATTGATGACTTCCATATGGTTAGTAGATTTTTAATTTGTGTATAATCAGGAGCATGATTTTAAGTGCCTATGCACTGCCCTTGTTGAAACATTTTTCCTGTCAGAAGAATATGTGTGATCTTAATTTTCACTATTGTTTTTGAAAATTTATGAAAACTAGAGTGTATTTGCATTCTTCCTTTAGCAATATCAGAAAGACACCAAAGAAATCCTTACTAACTTCTTGTGGAAATTAAATATTATTTAGTTTTTAGTCACTTACCATAAATGTGGAGATTGCCATATTTTGGCTTCTTCATTCTTTTTGCACCTTCCACAACTCTTTGCAGATGACCTTCCTGAAATGATTTCACCTTGGATTAAAACCTATGACATATTTTCTTTGATAAGCAAGGCCCAGAAAAAATATATTTTAGTAAAGATTTTTGCTACTAATATACTTTTTCTGTATTTATGTATATATATATAAATGTGTATATGTATATGCATATGTATATATGTTAATACACACACACACACACACACACACACACACACACACACACACACATCAATCTCTAGAATTAGCCCAAACATTGAGCAGATCTCTGCTGAGAAATGAGGATGTGCTATCTTGTAGTAATGTTATATAGACAAATAGATAATTTTTCCATAGAATTTCTAATTTAATTCAAATAATTTTAGAGTGAATATTTTAGAGATGTTATTAGTTGCTAGAAAGATGCAATAGATTTAGAATCAAGAATAGAAATTGCACACTCTTGAGAGTAGTATACAAAGCCTGCATAGTAAGAATACAATGAGCTATCATAATTTCACTAAAAGAGAAATAGACATGGAACAATTTGTTTTTTTTTCTTGGAAAGACATTTAGGTCCAAGAAAAAAGTCACAGATGTACACTATGATAAGATAAATTCATATAAAAACTGTTGCTTTGAATTTTTAATGATTATAAGAAAACACTGCATTGAAATTAATATTAACATCATTAGCTTCTGTAACTCAAGTTTCATGTAACATTTTGTCTCTGAGCTAATTTGCTAAAGCATATTTTGTCTAAGATGGTATAAAAAAAACAGAAAAAATGAAATTAAGTCACTGTTGTTCGTGGAATGGTTTGTTTTGGGAAGCTTTGCTCCATCTATCCATCCATCCATTTATCCATCCATCTATACATACATACATACATACATACATACATACATGTATCCATCTACCCATTCATCCATCCACCCATCCATCCATCCATCCATCCTAATGTATATATTTGTTTGTTTATATGTTTGCGTATATTGCTAGGCATGCCTGGAAAATTGTGAGATTGATTGTGACAGAATAACATTCTCCCCCACAGTGTGAGTTTATGAATGTTTGAATATGTAAGAGTCTGTGCATTTGACCCTACAAAGCATCTAAATTATTTTCCTTTCCTTACTCAGTGGTTCACAAAGCATTAACCAGGTTAGCAAAGAAGGCTAAGGGAGAGGCTGCACGATAGCAGAGTTAGCATGAAGGATGACAAAAACAGCCAAAATAAAAGAGGAGGGGGGGCTAGTGGAGGGCACATGGCCTGGGCCGCTGTCATCAGGTCATAGATGTTCTTCCAGGAGATCCTGCTGTTCCTCTGGGTGTGGTGTCTCCTTTGCCTTCTCCTCCCCCTCCTTGGTTCTTGATCTGTCAGTGAGAGGCTGGCCATCTTCTTGGCCGGTGGGGTGGTGTTGGACATTTCTGGCAGTGATCCAGATAGGCTTAGGCTGCTCCTCTGGGAAGACAAAAGTGAATCCATTCTTGGTTGTAAGGAGGGGTCTGGTCCCTTCCAAATTCCTTCCAAAGGATCTTGCCATCAAACTAGCATAGGGAGAGGTAATTTTGGTGTATGCCACTGGAGGGAAATAGGAGGGTGTTTAGAGGTTTTGTAGATGTTAAATACGTTTAGGGTAGTGAGGGCCAACATTAATTGTACATTAGAGGGATAAGTGGTGGTTTGTTGTTTCAGCAATTTGGCCTTCAAGGTCTGGTATGTTCTTTCTATTATTCCTTGGCCCTGAGAGTTGTGGGGAATTCCCGTATGGTGGGGGATTTCCCAGTGTGTGCAGAAGGTTTTAAATTGAGAGCAAGTGAAGGCAGGACATTATCGGTTTTCATCAGCTGAGGAATGCCCATAATGGCAAAGGTAGAGAGCATATGGTAAATTAACCTTTTTTAGTTTCCATGTCTCTGGGATGTAGCCCATATAAAATGTGAGTAAGTATCTATGCTGACAAAAACATATTTTTGACTACCGAATTGGGAAACATGGGTAACATCAATTTGCCATAAGGCATTAGATTTGAGGCATCGGGGATTAGTGCCCATAGTTTGTAGTGCTGAGGTGATAATGTGGGATGCACAAGAGTCACAAGTTTTTATTATACTTTGAAGCTGAGCAAGGAGGATGTGGGGGAAGCAAGCATGAAGCCCCTTTGGATTTGTGTGTGTGTGTGTGTGTGTGTGTGTGTGTGTGTGTGTGTGTGTGTGAATAAAATTGGTCTGCTTGTTCAGTGGAGGTTATGAATCTCCCTGTTGAGGCAGTTTGGTATGATTGTATTCCACTGTTGTCTGCTTTCTTATTCTAGTCCCTGACAAATATTTCTTTGCTAATACAAAAATGTGCTTTTCTCTACCTACACAACCTGCAAAAGTTACTTAAGACTCTTTCCTATCCTGTCAATAGATTTTTACTATTGCTATTAAATTTTATTCAGTTACAATCAATGCTATGGCTCTCAGTCATGTCAGAAGTCTGCTAATAGTATACTTAAGTTTATGGCCAACAGAATTCCCAAAGCCTCTAACAGTTGACCCAAGATGGTTTCAGAAGACTTGGACACCTAGAAGATACAGCCTGGATTGTACGCAGTGATATAGTCACTAGCAAACTCATTAGACTAAACTGAATGTCCTGAGTCAAATGACTTGGCTAAACCAAGTTAAGTCATTTCTCATGTCACACATATCCATTCCAAAGAAAAAGCCCTGCATCTTCTGCGCTTGAAAGTCAAACTGACTTCACCCTAGAGACTATGGAGACCATGGGAACTGTTGGCTAGTGGACTCTGTCATTTAAAAATATATATATATAAACTGGTAGATTATTTTTTACTTTTTCTCAGACTTCAGACTGCATTGACAGCTAAGCTTTCACAGATATTATCTTTTACATTACCTAAACTCAGTTGTCATCGATTAAATGCTTCATATTTCTTCTTCTTGCTATGCCACTGTCCTAATATTATCTGAGTTCCTATAAACTTGCCTAACTCTAATAAAACATCCCACTATACTATCCAGCAAAGGTTCATCTTAAAGACTGCTCATATTGTTAACTCATGCTGTTATCTCTTTTTTGAACTTATAAGCTTCAGGACACCCACTCAGATCTACCTCTCATGGACAAAATAGAAGCCATCTACATAAGTACATCTGTCTATAGTTCCAGCTTACTATTTCAAAGGGTGGGATCCAACTGGGTTTCAAATGTACAGCTTAGAAAAATTTTTCTTTCTCCCAAATGTACTTAATCTTATTCCCTACATCTTGTCAAGTTCAGGAACATCCAAAACAGCTCCAGAGAAGCAACCTCCAGATGCTGCATCTCCCGTCACATCCACAGCTGCTTCTAATGGACCTGTTCCATCTGACCTGTCCTCAGATGGCTCCATAGACCCTGGACAGCAGGAAACAGCTAACTCTTCTAAGACTGGACAAACATCCCCAATACCCATTCTTCTAGGTTTCCCCTAGAGACACATCTCCCCCAGTGCCAGCAGGTAGTAGCCAGATATCACAAAAACACTATTCCTGCTTTGCTGTAGCCTCTTTGTAATTTTTCATTTTTAATTAAACCAAAACATGGGAATGTTAGTATTCTGTCTAAACTCCACCTCCACAGTTACCTGGCAACAGCCAGATGTGCTGCTCCCCATAGTTACTGGGCAACAGCCAGGTATGCCTGGTTCACTATAAAAGTGGCTGCTTGCCCCCTCCCTTCTCTCCTAATCTCTTGATCTCTTGCCTCTAGCTTCTCTCTCTCTGTCCTCTTCCCCCCCCCTTTTCATTCCCCCTCTCTCCACATGGTCATGGCTGGCCTCTACTTCTTTTACGTTCTCTCTCTCTCTCTCTCTCTCTCTCTCTCTCTCTCCCTCTCTCTCTCTGCCTGTACTATCCTCCTGGCTCCCCTCCTCATGCCCTGAATAAACTCTATTCTATGCTATACCAGTGTGTGACTGATCCTTCAGGGGGAAAAGATGCCTTGGCATGGGCCCACTGAGACATCCCCTTCCCCCATACCTCTGCACACACCCATAGAACATGCTCTTTATCCCTTTATCTTTTTATAATCACATCATTGTTGCTGAGACTCAGATATAGAAATCTGCAGGTTTGCATCAGACCAGCTACTAAAGGATATCCACACTCACTAGTCTAGCCTAGAACTTGTAAGCTCCCCCACTCCCCACAGGTCAGAGTCACTGTCCACATGGTCCTAGGGAATATTTCTTGAGCTCAGAGCTAGCCCTGTGCTTCTCGAAACCCTTATTCTAGGACTCCTCTTTTTGGTGAGACATTTTTCTTCTCCTCTTGAGACAGTCTCTTTCTCTTGGCTGAGTACCCCAGGCCAGGCTTGGACAGACTGTTCTCTCTCAGGAACACCAGCTCCAAGCTCTAGTCTCCAGCTTGTCTCCCCCAGGGGTCAGTCTAAGTGCCTCTCCTCCTCCTCCACCATTTCTGGCTGGCTGCACCCACATCATTCAGCTCGTTCACCTGAAGCAAGGTGGGCCGGCACCCTGCTTGCTCCCTTCCCCCTTCACCTACTCCACCATTTGTGGCCAGTTGCACCCACTTAGTTCAACCAGTTTGCTCCCTTCCCCTCTGTGCTTCTTAGCTCTACTCTGGGTCTACTCCTTGCACCCTGTCAGGGACACTCTCTGAGACTTGCTTTCCCCACTTGGACAACCACCTGCATAAAGGGCTTGGCTGCCTGAGCACTTGAGGAAGACCCTTTCTCTCCCTCTCTGCCCAGAATACAGGAGTTGCCTTCAACTACAAGAAAGGTTAACATGAATGTTGCTGTGATATGGGACACACTTATTTTTTCTTGCCCAGTGAAGACTCTAGCCGCCTGAGGCCCTGGGCTTGTAGGAAGTCCTGCTCTTCTGCTGCTACTGGGAACTTGACCTGCAGGACCTATGCTCTCATCTGTGGGCTCATAGCATAACCCTGGGTCACGACATGTGGTACACAGCCCCACAGTGTATGCCAGATGTTAGAACCGGCTCTGAAGAGGGTCCCATGAGAATCTCAGGCTTTGCTCCTCACACAGGATGTGAACAGCCTCTGCTGCTGCCTCTGCCCATGGGCAGCAGTCCGGAGGTATGGAGTGTTAGCAGGGTGAGTCTGCTGCTGACTCTCTCGCTGACTTCTACCATGTCTCTGCAGCGGAGAGTAGAGAAGTGTTGCAGCTCTTTGTGGAGCCAAGAAATGCCAGCTAGCTAGTGGGAAAAGAATGTATCTCTTTCCCAGTGTTTCAGCTCTTGACAAGGTGACCTGGTGAGATGCCTGCTAGTTGGCGAAGAGTGGAGGGTCCATGACAGAAGCTCTTGGACATCAGGATGATTCTTGCATACTTTTACTTCTGAGTTAGGCTAAATTCATGCAGTTTGGGGTGGGTAAAGGTTTGGCAGCAGGTAACCCATATTGGCTTAGTCTGAGAGCTTGGGAATGCCTCATGTGCATGTGGGAGAGCCTGGGGTGCTACTCCTATGTGACCAATGGCCATATACCTCTCTATGGGAGAGTCTGTCGAGGGCTGAACCTGAGAGAGCCAGGGGCCCAGGAACAAAGCTAAACACCATCCATCTGAGGTTGTTCTCCAGGGTTCAAAGCTCATTCAAACAGATGCCTGGCTGTCTCTCATACCTTACCACCCCACACAGGACTATAATCCATGCAAGATGCCTAAGGGCACAGAAAAGTCAGGAATGAAAGTATGGGTGATGTCTCTAGATAAATAGCCTAGACCAGCTGAGGGACTTATGTGGAGTTGAGGAAATACAAATGGATACTACAGGATGGTAGATATAAATACCAGCACAGGCTTTATGAACAGTTACAGAAATGGGGATTATACTGGACATTAGTGTTCTTGTTGTGTTTTCTTTAAATTTATTTGTACATGTTATTGTACCATCTTTCAACTCCTTTATCAAGTCACATAACATCATTTAAGAGAATATCTATGGCTATCATATTTCAGTTTGAGATAGTCCAAGAATATCATACAAGAAATATTGCCACTTATTCTAAATTTATAATGCATTCTTAGTATTAGATAAGGTATCTATATGATGTTGGGCATAATTACAGCATTATTAAATATATAGTACATTTGTAACAGTATGTGGAGAAGCATACTATGCTTAGGCATTAGAATAATTTGGATATTGTTTTCATTTTTAATTTAATGATGACATGAGGAGATATGATTTTGTCACATGTTGTAAAGGGAATTAATTAAAATCTAAATATATAGGGTTCCCAATCAGATATTTTTGCAAATTTGTTGTAGGAATATTCACTTTTCTTCATGCTTTAACTTAGATATTATTTCAGAGTCTCTTTTTTTAACAATTTTATTAAAATGATAGCCAAATAATATAGTTTTATCTCCTCTATGATTGTTTTCTGTTTTTTGTTTTGTATTTGTTTTATAAATATATTTTTATTGAATATTTTCATTATTTATATTTCAAATGTTATACCTTTCTCTGGTTCCCAGCCACAGAAACTCCTATCACATTTTCCATCTCCCTGTTTTTATGAGGGTGTTCCCCCAACAAACCACTCCTTTCTCTGTATGCTGGCATTCTTCTACACTGGTAAAATGAGCCTTCACAGGACAAAGGGCCTTTCTTCCCATTGATGCCTGATAAGGTCATCCTCTGATACATAAGTGGCTGGAGCCAAGTGTCTCTCCATGCGTACAATGTGGATTAGACCCTGCAGCTCTTGAAGGTCTGGATGATTGATATTGTTGCTCTTCCTATGTGGTTGCAAACCTATTCTTTTCCTTCAGTGCTTTCTCTAACTCCACAATTGAGAACCCTGTGCTCAGTCGAATGGTTACCTGTGAGCACCTGTCTCAGTCTTTGTCAGGCTCTGGCAGATCTTCTCAGCATTCAGCTATATCAGGCTCCTGTCAGCATACACTTCTTGGCATCCACAATAGTGTCTGGATTTGGTGATTATATATATGGGGTTGATTTCCATGTTGGGCAGTCTCTGAATGGCCTTTCCTTTAGAATCTGTCTACATTTTGTTTCCATATTTCCTACTGTGAATATTTTGTTCCCCCTTCTGAGAAAGAATAAAATATCCAGCTTGATCTTCCTTCTTTATGAGCTGCATGTGGTATATGAATTGTATCTTGGGTATTACAAGCTTTTCAGCTAATATCCATGTATCAGTGAGTGAATACCATGTGTATTCTTTTGTGATTGGGTTACCTCACTAATATTAGAATCATATTTTCTAGTTCCATCCATTTGCCTAAAAATTTCATGAGGTCATTGTTTTTAACAGCTGAGTAGTACTCCATTGTGTAAATGTGCCACATTATCAGAATCTCAGGTACGGAAGGTATCATAGAAAACATTGACAGAACAAAGAAAATACAAACTGTCAAAAGCTTCAAACTGAAAACATCCAGGAAATCCAGGACACAAGGAAAAGATAAAACCTAAGGAAAATAGTTATAGAGGAGAGCAAAGATTACCATCTCAAAGGGACAGTAAACATCTTCAACAAAATTTTACATGAAAATGTCAATAAATCTAAAGAAGAGATGACCATAAACATATAAGAAGCCTACATAACCCCAAGTAGATAGGACCAGAAAAGATTCCCCCCTATCAAATAATATTAAAACACCAAATGCATAAAACAAAGAGAACATATTAAAATCAGCAAGAGAATAATGTCAAGTGACATATAAATGCAGACAGATCAGAAATACAACAGTCTTCTCACCAGAGACTATAAGATCCAGAAGATTCTGACATATATACTTCCAATGCAGATTCTGAGGTAGGAATATATCCTAATTGGGGCAACAACTTCTTCTGAAAGCCTATATAAATGCACAGAAGAGGGAACATTTTGTTGATTGCCTGCTTGTTCTCACCTTGGTTAAAAACTCAGTTTCATCCATGGCATTAGTGTCTACTTCTTCAAGATTCCAGTGTATGAGTATGAAGTTAGATATCCAGCCTGCATAATCAACAACTTGAATTTCCTGATCACAAGCAGGTATTGTTGAATTTACTAGACTGAATAATTCACTATAAAATTCAAACAAGTCTCTTTTATCTATATATAGAAAAATCACTAGGTAAAACAGGGAATTATTGGGATAAACATGCTATCTAAGAGAATACTAATATGAAACCTGACAATACTAATATGATGCTGTATATCAAAGTACATATGACACTGGGATGAAAATATGATTGTGACTCTTGGTTTGTGAAATTGTTATTTGTTAACCATGTCTACAAAAATAATTTAAATAATTATAATATCAATCATAAGTGATCAAAGATTCTGTCATTTTAATGAAGGATTTGATGAGTCATTCAATGAAATACAATAATGGACTAGAAAATACACAGAAGTTAACTCATCTTTATGTATTTACTGCATGAGTGGTGACAATCACAATGTTTCATTAATTGCTCCTTGCTAGCTAGTCTTAATAATTTTTATAATCAGGTCTACACCAGCTTGATTTGTCAGGATCAGAGACTCAAGAATAGAGTGTCATTATTTATGGGGTCTTATCATCAAGTTCTATAACAAAAGCCAATAAAAAAGTTACAACCTATAATATGTCTGGGTTTATGGAACATCACTTGCCAAACTTCCAACTTGTACCTGACACAAAGCTTGTGTTGCTGCCAATGCCCTTGTCTACTCCCTGCTTTCTCCTAACTGCTCTTGGGAGTTGGAGGTGAGGTGGGATGGAATCAAGGACAAAGACTCCAGGAGCAGGTGAGAAATGCTGCAGCAAGCTGGTCTGAACGTTGCTGCAAGCTGCTTTAATATTCTCCACCCATGCCCCATTGGTCAGAGGGAGTCATTTCTCCTAAAAAGCAGTTCCTGTACGCTGGCATTGTCTGGACCAACAATCCTTTATTTCTCCAGCAGTCCTGAATTAGGTCTTCCTCCAAGAGATACTTTTGACTATTGGGAACTGAGGTGCCATTGCCTTGAGATGGCTGTCTCCACCACAGAGGATTCCCAGTATACTAGACTCTTCCTGTCTTCCAGGATCTTACCCATCATTGAATACTAGCTCTAAAAGAGATATCACTCTAGAGGCCTATCATACGCTTCGGAAATGATGAACAGACTATATGGTTATGGTATGGATCTCTGTGATGCAGGATTTGATCAGTGGGGGGCACTCTTAAGATTTTTGAGAGCAATCAGCACATGCAGGATCACCTTCTTCATCATGTGCTGCCTGCAGATATGCTGTGGAATACACTTAAACAGAATAATGTAATTATTAATATGACAAATTTTCTCATCATAGTGTAAGTAGCTATCCATTAGGGGTCAAACAGCTTCTTAATATTGTCAGAGTTAAGAGATAGATATCTTTAAGGAAAGTAAGGGGGAATAAAGCAAGACAATTACTTGGACCACATATATCCTAATTGCTCATAATTGTGTCATATCAGAATCTAATGGGATCCCTCATAACATAAGGAGTAACATTGAGAGCATCATGTGAGGTAAAACTCCACATGACAAGTGTGAGCATTAATGACAAAAACAGGCAGTCTCTGGCAAATTTTATGCCTAGTATAAGCTGTCAATCATCGCAAGGGAGAGGAAGTCTCACAAAAGTAGGCATTTAAGGGACCCTTGGACAGGGAGGCAGAGGTAAATGTTATATCCTTAGGGGATGCTATGGGGATTTTCAATCAGTAAGGAGAACATGAAGTTTCATGGGTAGCAAGGTGTCATAGGTTAGATTATTACAAAAGTCCCCCATGGACATATTGTATAGTCAAATACAAGGGCCAATGGAGGAAACATAGGTGGCAAGGCAGAGAATGTCCTCCTTGGGCCAGGTGCCTTCCATTTGTGCTGTAGCAGTGACTAAGTTCATGAAGGGCAAATCCAAACTCACACTGGAAAAGAGAAGAACAGGGCCAGCTGAAAATTAACTCCATAGGCAAAAGAATGGAGTGGAGCAGAGGCACCAATGCCCAGATCTCATCGGCTTTCCACAAATGATAAAGAAAAATTAACAAAAACTGTATGTAAATTTTGTATTTTGGTCCTGGTTTTCTTCTGGATTTTTAATGGCCACATGAACATCTCTCAATGGTACTCATATTGGCACATTTGTGTCCTGGCAGAAAACACAAGTATAACATTTCTCCCTGGTCAGAAGCAGAGCAAGTGGTTGCCAATGAGAGGTTTTGGGATCCCTCTAGCTAAACAATGGGAGGGAAGTGTTCCTTGGCAGAAATGTCCAATGTTTACAAGCATGGGTCTGCCATTTCTCATCAAATGAGAGAAAATTAACATGAAACAGGACCTCAACTAAGACTAGGTGTGGATTTCTTCTGGATTTTGGAGAGGTGGCCCAAGCAAGTGTTCCCTTCAAGGAGCAATTTGCTCTTTCTACAATTGCCTGGCCTTGAGGATTTTAGGGTATCCCAAAGGGGTGACTGATCCCCCATGAAGATAGGAATGCACTGAACTGCTGAGATGAGTAAGCTGGTCCATCGTCAGTCTTGAGTGCCCAAGGCACTCCCTTTGTCAGCATTGCTGATTTCATGGCTCTAATGTCATGAGAGGTCTTTTCCTGTGGCAGAAATTTCTTGCCAATATATTTTCAGTGGAACCCTTTCATTGGATATGGAAGAAGGAGCAGAGCTAGGAGTTGGGAGGAGAATAAATCTCAGGGAGAGAGGGGGAGGGAGAGAGAGGAGAGGTGAGATGACAGCAGATGTTACCTGCTTGGGTCTAGCAATCAAAGTTAGTTACTATTATCAGAGTTAGATAATTGGAATGACAATGCTAATTGTGCGGGCACCTTGTGTATTGAGCATTTGCTGATATATAAATCCAATGATTAACTTTAAGCATCTACAGTTTTGATTTTCTTGGTAGTTTGTTGGTGTGGCAGCTGACCTTGTGGTGGATGACCATCGAGTGTGGCTAATATGGCCCAATGTAGAGAGTATGCCGAGATGAGAACACCCAGCTAGGATAAAGTAGCTTGCTAGTAATTTTTCAACTCTGTCAACATGGTGTCAGAACCAGGATCTGGTAGCTGTTCTAGTGCTGTAGGTGCTGCCATTAGCACTGGAAGTATGAGCTGGCAACCAGGCAGCTGCCTCTTTTCCTAATATCTCCCACAATATTTACCCTGCCGTGGCCCCATGATTAAGAAGTGCAAGCAAGTATCTACCACAACATGTACATATCTAGGATTATCAAAGTCTGGGTAAAGGGCGAAATCCATTTGCCAGATTATATTGGGGGAGTAGACTTCTAGGGTTAACGCCTGATCTGCCAAAAGGCCCCAATGGTGCAACAGTTCACGTATTGCAGAAGACTTTGCTAAATGTTTATACTGTGACACAAACAGTTAGGTAAGATATTATGTAAACTATAAAGAGAAATGTGAATTTGCTTGATAAACATTGTGGCTTGTTCTTGCAATTCCATGTCTACAGCCATAATCAGGGCATCAGTTCTCTTACTTTGTTCTAGTAATAAAGAGAAATGTGAAATTGCTTGATAAACATTGTGGCTTGTTCTTGCAATTCCATGTCTACAGCCATAATCAGGGCATCAGTTCTCTTACATTGTTCTAGTAATGTGCCAGGAAAATTAGAATGTGATCTTATGTGTGAGATGGGCCCTATTTTCTAGAGCCTTCTGGGTAGATCACATGCATATATGTATTGGGGCTTTTTTGCTCTTTAATATAGGAGCAGGGCAGGGTACAGACAGCTTGTATGGCATATTGGCCATATGTTAACCTATTCACTAGTTCATGTGGTTTACACTCAAATAATTTCAGGAATCCAAATTATTCAACTAGTTTCATTAAACCAGGATTAAGGATAATATAAGTTGTGTCATGTCCTTCAATCTATAGTCCTTGGAGAAGAACTCAATAACTGGTTTTATTACCATCAGAAAACAACATAGTTGATTTGTGAATAGAGCAAGAGCTAGGCATGCTATGGCGATTGACTGTTATTGGCAGCTTGGACAAAGCAGTAAGATGCTTGTCTTGTGGCATGCAATTATTCAACAACCTGTGAACTCTGCCACCATTTCTCAAAAGGTGATGGAATCTGCCCATAATGATTGAGAACATCATAAAGAGAATGGTAGAAATATTTTGTCTGTTTAACTGTTATAAATTCCCTTTGCTAAGCCTCTCTCCTTAAGGGCAAGGCAAGAGGCAATCTTCAATTTTGAGGTTACCTTAAGTGAATCAGAATAAGCCTGGCACAACCACATGAGTGGTCCATTCTGCCATAACATGACTAGGGCCTTCTCAAAGGACCACAGAATTATGGCCATGAGGGTTTTCCCTGGATTATGCCTTACCAGAGTTGATTCAGAAAGGAGCAGGGAGTGAGGAAATACAGGCAAGGTCCAAAACACTCCTGGCCAAGCAGGGTTCTCTCTTTCTGGTAGAATTGAGGGGTAACCCTTTTTGAGTTTAATTTTTTTCCCTATTTTTGAAAATGACAATCCTTGGTCCAGCGGAAACCTTCTTCACAACATGGAGATTTCTTCTTTGGCCTAGTTGAAGGGTAGTCCTGTCAGGTGTAACAAGACTTGCCTCAGACCTAACAGCTTTGATCAGTTGGCCTTTCAGGGTGAGGGTGTGCTATCTGTACCTGATCTATGACCAAGGTTTTAATGGAGGCCTTCATGGCAGTAATGGGGCCCATACCACGAGTAACAATAACACATTTGTGGATATCATGTTTGTTTACAGCTGACACAGCACCGGGAGTGTAGGCATTAAGGAATTCCCATGCAAGCTGCTTGATGATCCTGTCTCTGGTTAGGCCAGCATTAACCTTCCTGTCCTCTACCTCAGTAACATGGAACAGGAATTCTATGAAGTACTCCCCAGACTGCTGTACAAAGATTGTGAAAGTAAGCAGAAAGATCCCAATGGGTGCAGGCCTTAAGGGTTTAAAGGCAAGATCAGAAATCTGGATAAGCAAGTATGGAATGAAATAGTGATCTGAATGACAGAGTTAATATATGCCCACCAGCCAGGAATCATATCAAAAGTCATGTTAAGAAGCTATTCCAAATTATTCCTATCCTTCACTTGATTCTCATGAAAGTGGTGATACTCAGACCTCCAACTAGGCAGCACAACAAGCTCAAGTACTGCCTAAAGGAGATTATACCAATCATAAGAGGTCTGGAGGTGCATGGACTTACTGCTGCAGTACTTGTTTAAAATAAGAATTTGGACCAGAATTGTGGGCAGCTTTTCTGATTAGTGCCAAGTCCGCCAAAAGAGTGGAAATCTATGCCCTATTTGCTGAATCAGGGGTAAGAGTGACAGGGAAAATCTCAAGATATACCTTAGGGATAATGAGGCCCCCGGAGGAGGAAAGACAGTCCTGCAGGAGGGACAGGCACTTCTAAAGCAACCATAACAGAAGTGAACCCTGAACGGGAAAGTCCTCCTAAATCACACCAACCATAAACTTGCAGTACTTCAGATGGGACAGGAAGGGAAGAACTACTGGGAGAGACCTGGGACAGCAGGGCTAAAGGACAGTTTGTAATGTTACATCAGAAGAACTATTGTAGATGCACCCTCATTCTTATCGGTAAAATCAATCTGTTTAATCTTTGAACATAGGGCAGAGTCAGTAATGGAATGTGGGACCATGAAAAGATAACTTTGTTTCTGGCGTGGCAAAGGCCTTGATCCCCAGACCTCAATGGGACAACTGCAGGCTTTCGGCCATGCACCAAGAACCCAGGGTCCTGACACTGGGTCTAAGACCTCCATTTGATCTGCACCACTCAGTCACATAGAGCAATGCCCCTTCCAGCCCTTCCACAGAAAGAGAGCACGACTAAAGGCCTCTGACCCTCGAAAGATTTCCATGTTAATGAAATACCTAAAGGCCAGAGGGCATAACTAATTAGGTAGGTATTCTTTCCCAAACCTTCCTACCTCCCTAAGTCAGGTCCACCCTGACCTAAGTGGGGGTGCATCCAGATTCAACTACCATCCATCATAAAAATAAAGCCTTCAAAAACCATGGATGCCCTCGTGTCTTTTGGGGCCTGCTTTGGAGTTCTGTGTCAGAGGCCTACCTCTTACAGCAACCTACCTGAGCAACTGCCTTTCACCCAAGTGAGTAACCAAAGAATCTCTCCCATGGGGCTCTGCCAGAGCTCTCCATCCCTCCCTTGTTACTTTTCCATTCTGCAGCAGCCTCCCAGCAGAGTCTGGGAGCCCTGGAATGGATGCCACCAGCCTCTGGGTCCCCTCACGAGCCCTGTTCCCCTGCAGAACGTCAGACTGAGTGAGAACTCCTGCTGGGCGGAGCCCCATAGTTCCCACCCTGTATCTAATGTGGAGTGAATTTAGTTGAGATTTCTGTGTTCCAGTTTCTTCGGAGGATCCAGAACCCACGTCTGCGCACTGACACTGAAGCTAATCAGTCCCTGAAAAGGAAAGGTAAACATTAGCCTGATCCTGGCAGTGTTTGTCTGGCAAGGAAGACAACACACATCCAAAAGTAAGAGTCCCACATGTTCTCCATAGATATCCAGGGGGCCAAAATAACAACCTTTTCAAATATTACTCCATGTCATGAGGGTTTACCTTAAGAAATCAAGTAACCAGAAAGGATTTGAGTGCCCTAATCTGGGGTTTCTTGATGATGGATGGGAGGGAACCCATACTAAAGAGAGCAAAGGAAACAAGCAATGAACAAATATGACAAATATGACAGAGTAGGCAATGAAAATCACATACTAAGCAGAGGACTCCCTCAGGTGTAGCTTAAAGGCCCTTTACCTGCACAGTCTCCCTGAGATAGAGAAAAGGCATTTGGGAGACTTTCCCGGATACCAATGCCTGGGAGATCAGCCCCTATATCAAGTACTGGGATGAACACAAACCAAAAGCGAAAATGAGCAGATAAAGACAAAGAAGACAGAAAAGATGCCTGTATTATAACCCTCAAACTGAGAGGAAAAATAAATTATTTTGGTTGCCAGGGTGAAGGAACAAACAAAGACAAAGAAGACAAAAGAGATGTCTACAACACTCTCAACTGTAGCATGCTTACCCAGACAAAGACAAAGAAAGTAAAGGTTGCTGACACACATTTATCACTGGGATTAACAGATGAAAAAAGTCAAAGTAGTCAGAAATGATGTCTGCATGATCACCTTCATGGGACCCACAACATAAATCAATAAGGGGACAACTCACCAAAGAAGCTAGAACATCAACTTGGAACTATTATCATACTCAAGGACTTGTAACTAGATAGACAGAAGATACCCAGAGAGAGTCAACTATTACTACTTTCAAAATATAGTACTTAAATGAAAAGTCAGCTTTATTTCTTGAAAAACAAAAACAAAAATAGATACAAAAACATTAAATGCTGATTATCACAGAGACCAATGAATATTTAAGACATAGAGGGTAAAAAGGTTGCAGAGTGCTCAGTTATGAGTGGAGTATTGTTTTTCAAGTCCTTGATTTCCAAGACTCAAGAAAGTTTACAAAACATGGGCATACAGACTAGAAGAACTGTAAGGAAGTATGGGACTGTAAGAGGCAGCTGGGTACCAGGTCAAGCAAGATTTGAACCCCAGAGATCCTCATGGACAGTAGGAGTTTAGTTTGGTCTTGCTCCTGATGCCCTGGATCCTTTCACATAGCTACTGCCATTCACAGAGATGTCTGTGGCCATTGGTCACATAGGACAATTCCTCTACTAGTCCGTTCACAGGTATAGTGCATGATTACAGGCCACAAAGCCTCAAGATTGATCTCCAAATTAATGAGATACTTAAAGGCCAGAGGGCATAGACAATTAAGCATTACTTTTCAGACCCTTCTGCTTAGCAAAGGTATTTAACTTCAGGCCAGCCCTGAGAATACTGGGGTATAGCTTCGTCTATTTTCTGCCATGACAACAAATATCTTAAGACTATTGCCTAAGACCATGGAATAGCTTTCTTTTTTGGGACCCACCATGAGGAACCATGGAGAAGGTCTTCAACTACAGAGCTGCCTTCTAGTCTCCTGCCAATGACCTCTCTACATTCCAGCCATGGAGGCCAAAACTCAAGCAAGCGATCTGACCCAGCCATGACCCAGCCAAGCAAGTTGTCATCATCAAGAGTCTCAACCCTGTGGGATGCAGCTAAAGCTTCTCCCTGTCCCCCTTCAGCTTGGGGTCTATCCAGCCTGTACACCCCTACATCAGCTCTTCTGTTGCCTCCCAGTGGCACCTGAAAGCCCAAGGGCATGAGACCCAGTCAGTTCTCCACATCCTGGCCCAGGGACCCCCAACTCTAGAGCTCTGGCCGCTGTGAAGTCTCAGACTGTGTTCAATCTGCCCCAGGATCAGAGTTCTGTGGCTTCTCACACCTAGATGTCTGTCCAGCGCAGGCGTAGAGTGAACACAGTCAAATTCCCATGCCTTTGCCTCTATGAGCCAAAACCCTAGCAGACACGAAATTCAACTCGAAAGATCCAGGTCTACACCTGCCACAGCTCAACAACTGGTGGAGGATGTGGTCAAAATCATGTTCAAGCATACCCCTGCTGGAGGCCCACAAGGATCCACTCCTTGGAACTCCAGGACAGTGAGTAACTCCCTGCCTAGTTCAAAAGACTAGGCCTCTCTCTCTCTCTCTCTCTCTCTCTCTCTCTCTCTCTCTCTCTCTCTCTCCCTCTCTCCCTGCATATGTACCTGGCCAGCTTCTTCCCTTTGACTCTTAGCTACAATATCCAACCTCATTTTGGCTAGCCTCTTATTTCTGCTCCTACCCCTACCCCACAGGGAGGGCTCCTACACAGCTAACACCTGCTTTTCAGGTGCCAGTGTCTGCCTTGACACTCATTCTAGGACTCCTTCCCTTGGGTGAGACTTTCCACTTTCCTTTTGAGACTGTTTCTAGCCCAGGAAAGGGCTAGACAAACTGCTCTCTCAGAAGTGCCAGCTCCAAATGCTAGTCCCCATCTCCTATGTGTCTCCCCCATGAGTCAGTCTTTGCAAAGTCTTTCACTCCTTCTGGCTCTGACTGTCCTATTAAACCTCTATGTTTTTTCTCTTGAGCTTTTCTTCAAGGTTGGCCTTTTTTCCTCTTGCTTTACATTTAGGATTTACTGGCTATGAAAAAAACAAATGGGAAATACAGGAGACCGCTCTGCTAGTGCACACAGCCATTAAGTGGCAAACCAGGTCCCTCCCCTACTGCATCTAAACCTGCCAAATATAATAGAGAAACTTACCTGAGACCCTTAAACCTAAATTTTAAATGTTTGTTATCCCTAACAGGAATATATGAAACAATGTTCATACTTTTCCACACAAAATTTTCTTGCTTCTTTATTTAAATGTTTCCTTTTCTCCCTAGCATTCATGATATATGTCCAAAATATTTTCAACTATTTCCAGATTTCTTTAAGGTTCAAAAGTCATCTAACCTACTTCCACAGGTCAAATCAAGTATACTGATCATCATTTTCCAACCCCTAATTAACAACCAGTTTCATTTTACAGACAAAATGTTTCTACTTATATTAGATATATAATTATTATGACAGTATCTTCCTCAGCCATCCAAAGCAGACTCAAAGGTGCCTTTCAGGACTAAATTTCTCAAACACCCTTGCTTTTCTAGGGTCATAACAGCAGACTATGATGTGTTACCAAGTAGCTTAATGTTTGCTACTTACACTTTGCAGGCATTTCCCTGACCCCCTGTTGTGATAACCATAAAGGTTACCAACACACAAAAAAAGGACAATGCTGCTCCCACAAATCCAACAGAGACAATGCCATCTCCTGGGACCTTCCTGGAACAACAAGCTGCCTTCTTAAAGATACCTCATTTGACAGAAGACTCCCTAGCCACATGCTGAGATTCAGAGAGATGCACTGAGTCCTATCGAGGACAGACTTAGACCTTTCAGCTACAGATGAATTCTCTTGCCAAAGCCAAATGGCTACTAAACTTGAGGAAAGTTACATATTAGTAAGGAAAACATAATATCTATCTATATTAATGCAATGTTATTAACCTCAAACTGTACAACCCGTAAAACAATTAATTGGTTCAATGATCTCTTGCCTTCCCAACCGGAATCCCGCTCCAGGGGTAGAGGGAACACAGTCTGAAGTCCCTTGAAAGCTAGGGCTCTGAGTTGGGAGTCCCTGGTCCAGGACACAGCCGGGAACCTTCAGGTTGTCATGATCTTGGGCTCTCAGGTACCACTGAGAGGACACAGAAGAGCCTAGACAGAGGCATATGGAGTAAATTGACCCAGAGCCAAAAGGAGGAGGGGGATAAGCACTAGCTACATCACCAAAGGGATGAATTCTTGGTAGCTATGATTGGCTTGTCTGGATCTCCCTGCCTGGAATTTAGAGATGTCATTGGCAGGAGATTAGATGAAGACTCAGTTGTTTAAGAGATTCTCAACAGCTCCCCACGGTGGGCACCAAAGAAGAGAGATACTCCATTGTCTTAAGATATGGTCTTAAGATACTTATTGTCATGGATGAAATTGGATGAAGCTATATTCCATTATTGTCAGGTCAGACCTGAAGTTAAATACCTTTTGCAAGGAGGAAGGTCTGGGAATGTACGCTTAATTGGCTATACCTTGTGGTGTGTAGGTATCTCATTAATTTAGAGATCTATCTTGAAGCTTTATGGCCTGTAGTCACACCCTCTACCTGTGAAGCATTGTCCTACATGACCAATGGCCACAGATCTCTCTGTGGGGGGCAGTATCTATATGAAAGAATACAGGAGCCAAGGAGTAAGGCCAAATTCCTACTGTCCCTGAGGCTGTATGGGGCTCAAAGCCTGCTAGACCAGGTATCCAACTGCCTCTCAAGGAAGCAGTGCTTTCCAAACAAAATGGGGATCAGCATAGATAAACTGCATATATAAACTCAAATATTTGTGACAACTACCACAATACAAGTGAATCACAAAGCTAGAAAGAAATTCCAAGAAGTATGTGCTGCTTGGGGTCAATCTAATTATCACACCATTATCTGAGGAGCTACTAGTAATTGAGAACTGCTAGAAATAGGAAAATTGTAATTCTTATAAGTATGTCCCCTACAATATGAAACACCATATACCCAAGAGTATGTACTGGGCTTGATGGATTAAGAAAGGGAACAGAAGGTTGGTGGCATGGGAGTTGAGTTAGGTCTATAAGAACTAAGGAAAGGAAAAATCAATATCCAGTGTACAAACTTCAAAAGAATTAAGAAATATTGTAAATATTGCCACTCCTTGAAAGGGATATACTGTTTTCACTCTAAGAAATAAAAACTCTATTCAAATCCTCATCAGAGGAAATGGAAATGTGGAGAAGGAACAACTGGTTTTTGAGGGATGTAAAATAATTCTGCTTTTAAAGAAATATACTGAGCATGTTTCATCAATATAAAGTGTTCAAAAATGGGGGATTTCAGAGCAACATGAGTCAGTCACAAATTACTGCTTCTTCTGTTAAAGAAAATGGAGAAAATGTTTAGTCACTAATATTCTACAAAGTATAAATGCAAACTGTTACAAATTGCATATTCTAAATCATGAGTCTTCACTGAGCAACTCCTTATTTATTTTTAATTTCTACTGAATAGAGTGAATTTTGAACCTTAGGACAAACTCAGCACTGTTGAATGATACAATCGATTGAAATATATTTATGTAGGGACAGAGAGGAGAAATATTTGACATGACCTTAAGGCCCAATCTAGCACCTGAAGCCTTTGGTTTTGCCAAGGATCTGAATCCCTAAGACATAGCTTCTTATCTCCATATGTAAAAAATTATCATAACAATGAAATTAGAACAAATATTAACAAGGAAGAGAGTGAGAATTGGCAGAATCACTTTAAGAATTACTAATAAAATGTGATATAAGCAAGTATCAAGAAGAGATCTTCGTATACTTAGGACATTTATGAGTATCTGCTTAGTCTAATCAGAGCAAACCTAATGACATCTTTACAGAAGGAGAATTTGCTTGAACCATGCCATTACTACTCAAATAATAAATGTCATTCCTCTGGAATTTAAGTACTAGAAATGTATACCTGTACTTATTTAATTTTGCTTACTCTGATCATTTTATAGTACAATATTGACATCCATTAAGAACAAACATGTTCAATTACTGCTTCAAATTTAACAAACCTTCATAATTATGGACCAACTATTTATGAATATTATCAATGGGACAATAAAATTAACAAAGGAAATATCTCTGTAGTACTTCAAATTATAGAATATAATCTTTCTAAAGAGCTTTCATTTATTGTCTTCTGTTTAGTTATGCTGAGCTAGACTCACTTCTGAAATGATGGTAAGTAGAGAACCCTAATAACTTTAAAGCCAGAGGGAGTGTCTGCAACAACAAAATAATCACATTGAATTCTAAGTTCTTCCAGCTATGACTTGGGAAACACATGTAGTCTTTCAGTTACAATACAGACAAGAGAGAAAGAGAGAGAGAGAGAGAGAGAGAGAGAGAGAGAGAGAGA